>NW_027069721.1:770109-861631 GCF_002906115.3 Quercus suber | reverse complement strand
TTTTTTTTTTTTTTTTTTTTTTTTTTTTGTGTGTGTGTGGTTGCAGCGATGGTGGGTAGATGTGGTGGTTGTGATATGGGTGGGTGGATATGGTGGCCGGTGGCACAGGACCGGCTCAGCAACTTTTGAGGCCTTAGGCGAAAATTTTAAATGGGGCATTTTTATAATTAAATATTAATAAAATAATATATATATATATATTGAATTTTTTTATTTAAAATTTAAAGTATAGAACAATAGAACTTGATTATTGAAATTTTTCTAAAGCCGTGACCACTTTAAAGTTTAAACCTGCACAAATAAAAATTAATTTAATACATAGTTTAATAAATTAGTGTCACTATAATACAAATGAATTGATATAATACACATCAAATTATTAATTAATATAATAATAAAAAAAGTGTCAGATTAAAAAAAAAAAAAAAAAGGGCGAGAAACTGTCGAACCAAACCATGTAAGTTATAACTGTGGTCTGTGGGCTGTACTCCTATCACAAAAAAAAAAGTGAGAACCATTCAGCTGTACTCCACTACATCCTACATTCCTATGGCTAAGTTTTAAAGAAAAAATGTGTCCTATCGGAGAGAATACCACTATGGAAAGAAAAGAGAGTTTAGTGCTAGTTTAGTAAAGTTTTTAGTACTTTGTGTTTGTTTTGTCCTATCAAAGTATCAGACTATTAGTGATTCAGGGTCCAAAGAGGGGCAGAATTAGAAAAGCCATCATTAGCAAAAAACGTGTCCCATGGCTCCCATCCCATCAAACAATTGTGCAGTGCAGTGAAAGTGTGAAACAAACTAAAAATATATATAATTTAAGTTAAATAAATAGAAGCCTCTTGAGTTTTTATTTTCAGAAAGACAAAGAGAAAGAGGGGAAGAACTGAAGAAGAAGAATACCTCTTGTGGCTGACTGGTAGACTGGTACGATGCTGGAATCAACAAAGAAAAATTTCAAGCCAGATTGACTGACTGAGTTGATGGAAAAAGATCAAGAATCAAGATGAAGATGAAGAAAAGAAAGGTAAGACGGTGGAGAGGCAGAGAGATAGAGAGATGAGAGGTTTTTCTTTTGTTTTTGAAATTTATAATCTGTATTTTAGCATATTTTAAGATAATTACGTTGTATTATTAATGAATTTGTCTGCTATTAATTTTGTTTTTAACATATTTCAAGAATGAGTTAATAAATTTGTTTCCTAAAATTTAATTTTGTTAGCTGAAGTTTAACTTTTTTTTTTTCTTGTTTCTTTTTAATCTTTTGCATTTTAGGATACAATAGGGTTTTTTTAATGCATTTTATTGACCAATAAAAACGGTTAAAATTTTTTTAACTAAAATATATAAATAAATATATTATATATATAAATTTTTTTTTTCAAGTGGGGGAAAAGAGGCGGGGAACGTGACGTGGCTCGATCACGTGAGGGTCTCGTGGGGTTGAGTGGTACACACTGGCATTTTCTGCAATATTTTATTAGTTGGCTTTGACACCTGGCACTTTCGTTTGCCACATCAGCATCTTTCGTAACCGGGTTGACGGTAGGGACTATTTTAAAAACGATTTTCAAAAATAAGGGACTGATTTAGCATCAAAATCAATTTAGGGACCAAATCGAGAAATGACCCAAAATGTAGGGACCAAAAATGTATTTACGCTTATATGTTATAAAACTGGGTTTTGAGAAGGTAAATGTTAAATTTTTTAGAATTCTTGATGACAATACTCCTAGCTATTCCAATAATGAAGTCTGTCACAATTATTAACATTTTGGTGTGTTGTGACTTGTGATTGGGACTTGGTGGAAGCGGGCTCACATAATGATTAATGAAACCATGTTCTGTAGAAGGATGTTTGAGTTGATTACTTATGACACAGGTGTGACCATTTGATTTGCAAAAACCTTTGTTTCCACGACATGCGTGGCTCTAAATATCACATTTGGTGATGGGACTAAAGCTCCTCATAGGTCCTAACTTGTCTTTTTATTTTTCATTTTTTGGCGTAAACTGGGCAAATTTAAGCACAGTACTTAGGTTCTCTTTTAAGATTCTGTCACATGGATACTTATTTAAAAAATATACTTCCATCTCATGAGTAAAAAATTCACATGACAAAATTTTAAAATAAAAATTTAAGAAACAGTACATAAATACTGTACCTAAGTCTTGCCTGTAATTTAATGAGACCCATCGATTTGACATATCCAACCAATTTTCTTTCTCTCTCCAGACGTTTCTTTTTTATTTTTCGCTCTCTTGCACGATGTTTTTTATTTTATTTTATCTTTCTTCTTTCTTTCTTTTTTTCTTTTTCTTTTCCTCTTGCTTATGCATGGTGCCACTGCCACTCTCTTGCATGCTGTCTTCTTCTTCTTCATTTTTTTGCCCTTTTTTTGTGTGTGTGTAAATATCCTAGTTGATGGGTTTCTCTTGTTTTTCTTTTTTCTGGGTTGGATGACCAGTGGTACAGTTGGATAGAATAGCAATTTGGCTTTTCTTTTGTCTGGGTTTTTCTTTTCTCGTCTCAACTAAAAGAATAGCAATTTGGCTTTGGTTCGATTGGGTTTGTATTCTCAAAAACACCTACATATATCAAATACACAATTATGTTTTTTCACTTAAAAAAAATCTTATTAGAAATATGGTACCAAATACATTTTTTGTATTAGGAGTACTTTAAACACGTGTTTTCTCAACACTTTTTAAATTACAGTTTTCACATCATTTTGAACAACAATACTTGAAATATGCTATCAAACAGGCCCTTAAAGTCTTCCCATTGCATGATGTGGTTTGATTCTCACCCATCCACTTTTTCATTTAAGTTTTTACATGTTAAAATGTGGACAATACCGTATCAATAGCGGATGTATGTGTGAAATAGTGTGTCAAAACAATATTTTTCCTCCAAGGAATTGCTTGGCTTCACTCTACCAAAATTTAAAACTGATGTAAATACATTGTACTACATCTATTAGAAATATGTGGTTAAATGATTAAATTTCACCATATCCCAATAACAAAAGTTTTTGGGACAATTAATAATTTAACATAGTCAAACTTCATCTAACAAAATTAAATTTTAGGAGACAAATTTATTAACTCATTCTTGAAATATGCTAAAATCAAAATTAATACTGAACAAACTCATTAATAATACAACATAATTGTCTTGAAATATGCTAAAATAGAGATTATAAATTTCAAAAACAAAAGAAAAATCTCTCATCTCTCTATCTCTCTGACTCTCCATCTATATTCTTACCTTTTTTTTCTTCATCTTCATCTTGATACTTGATCTTTTTCCATAAACTCAGTCAGCCAATCAGTCTAGCTTGAATTTCTTCTACCAGAGGTAATCTTCTTCAGCTCTTCCCCTTTGTCTTTTCGAAAATGAAGACTTAGGGTGCGTTTGTTTTGGTGGTAAACACTTTCAGGAAATCATTTTCCACCTGACCTGTGTGTTTGGCAGCTACGGAAAATAGAATTTTCCAGAAAATCATTTCATTTGACCCTGTAAAATGAGCCTTTGACCTGGAAATGGTTTTACACTTTTATTTTCACTTCAAACCATTTCCGGGTCAGACGTGCAAAAGAGCAATAGAGAGAGAGAGCGAGAGAAAGAAGAGAGTGCAGCTCACTCCACTGCACTCACACCGATCCAGCCATTCACACCAATCCAACTCACTTCGGGTCACGTCGAGCTCAGCCACTTGATCCTCTCCCTCACGGTAGTCCGATCACCGAGCTCCACCCACTCTTCATTCAACGCCAAATGCAGACCCACGGTGAGTTTTCCTTCTTCGGTTGATTATGGCTCAGTCCGACGGTGTTTGTTTATGGGTTTGACCGTTTTACACCTCCGATCCACACACCTCAACTCACCTCACCTCCAATCTACACACAAGTCCGATCCACATCCCCTCAAACTCAGATATGCCAAAATCCACAACCCATTCTCCTGACCCACCTCTCGGATCCGATCTATAAATATATATATATATTTATTTATTTATATAAAAATTTATATATTCATTTATATAAATATTTATATATTTATATAATTATTTACTTTTTTATTTAATTTATTTAATTATCCATTTTTTATTTAAACCGTGTATTATTCATGGATGGATAGATTCTGTACTGTGCATATTAGGTCTTGCCAATTGTTATCTGTGTATTATTTATACTGTGTAATATTTATTTGTATTATTGTTTATTTGGTTTTGGGTAATGCTAATTAATATCAGGTTGACATATTTTAAACCGCTTATTTGGTTTGGATGTTTTTTATTCGTGGCTGTGTTTATTTACTGTGTTGATGGTATAGTTATACAGAAATAGAATGCAATGTGATTTGTTGGTGTAAATATTGATTGTGATGGTAATATGTGCAATTATCAATGTGGTTTATGTTGGTGCTGTGATGGTGTAAATATTGATTGTAAATAGAATGCAGTGTGATGGTATCAATGTGCAGTTATCAATGTGTTGGTATTGTGATGGTGTAAATTTGATTGTAAATAGAATGCAATGTGATGGTATTGTGATGATATCAATGTCCACTTATCAATGTGATGGTATTGTGATGGTGAAAATATTGATTGTAAATAGAATGCAATGTGATTTGGTACTTGTTATCAATGTGGTTTGGATGTTTTCTGTTTGTGGCTGTTGTTATTTACTGTGTAATCAATAGCATGCTTGTTTACATATCTCTTAGAGCACAATGTTTGTGATTTTGTTAGATGAAGAAAAAAACCAAAGCCGCAATTCTTGCCTCAGTTGCATCTGTCCTCCTTGTGGGGGTTGCACGTTAAGGAAATTGCGGCGTAGACTTAAATGACTGCCTAGGGCGTTTTATGTTAATCATGCAGCCGAGAGAGATGAATACATAAATAGTATTTTGCATGGAAGTGAGATACATTGTGTGAATCAACTTAAGATGAAGCCTATAGCTTTCCACCACTTATGTCACATCCTCACTGAGGGGGAGTACGTACGCCCGACTATTCACATGTCTGTTACGGAACAAGTGTTCATTTTCTTACACATTATTGGTCATAATGTGAGGTTCTGTGTAATGGGTAGTCGAATCTATAGATCAACTGAGACTGTTCATAGATACTTCAAGGTCGTCCTTAAGGGGGTCCTGAAATTATATAGAGCTCTAATAAGACTGCGTAACGAAGATACACCCCCAGATATAAGGAATAGCAGAAGGTTTTACCCATATTTTAAGGTAAATATTGCGACTTGTGTATTTTTGTAAATTGTGAAGATTTGTGTAATTTTAAACCATTATGTCTGTCGAAAATTAGGATTGTGTTGAAGCAATAGATGGTACACATGTTCTTGCATTTGTGCCACCTGAAATACAAGGAAGATTTTGTGGTCGTAAAGATGGAACCACGTAAAATGTGTTAGTTGCCATTAGTTTTGACTTAAAGTTCACTTATGTATTAGCTGGATGGGAAGGCAGTGCACATGATTCATGTGTGTTAAATGATGCATTTGCTAGGCCAGGGGGGTTTTCAATTCCCGACGGTAATATACGATTACTTCACCTTTTTGGTTTATTAGTTTAATAAATATTGTGCGTTTTCCTAAGCATAGTAGTGATTTGGTTTTATTTTTGAATATATGTAGTAAATATTATCTTGGTGATGCTAGGTATGGTAATAAAAATGGAATATTGTCACCTTATCGGAGTGTGCGATATCACTTGAAAGAGTTTAGTGATCGTCCTCCTGAGAATGAGCAAGAATTGTTCAACCTCCGACACTCTTCATTGAGAACTACCATTGAGCGAGGGTTTGGAGTGTTGAAGAAACATTTTCGAGTGTTGGATGCAGAACCATTTTGGTCTTTTGAAACCCAAGTGAAAGTAGTGTTAGCATGCTGCATGGTTCATAATCACATTATAGGGGTTGAACCAAATAACAATATTATGGAAGATGCAATGAACCAAGTAGAGTCTAGTGACCCCCAACAAGAAACACAATCATGTCGGGAGTTCGTTGAAGACTGTAGATCGTGGAATGCTAAGAGAGATGAGATATGCCAAGCTATGTGGTCTGATTATACCAGGAGTAGAGAGTAGTACTTTATTTAGATTTCTATGATTGTAATATGTGTTTTTATTTATTTATTTATTTATTTTTATGTAAAGACAATGTATTTACTATAGACTTCTGGTGGTGTAATGAAAAAGTATTTTCAGCATTACATTGTTATTTGATGGTATTACATTGTCATTTCTAGTGTTAGCATGTTTCATTCTGTTGTGCACATTTATAAGCGTGGTTGTATGTGTGTTTGATTTGTTGTTCATATTCCGAGCGTAATTACTAAATGCTACTCTCATTTTTAAATGCTACTTTCACTATACAATTTTCATATGTAGTAATGTCAAAGGGCAAAGAGAAGGTGAGCAGCAGCAAGCAGTTCAGGTGGCTGCCGCCCATGCATGAAATGATGCTTAGGATACTTGCGCAATAGGCTGCAAAGGGCAACAAGCTGTCTAGCACCTTCAAGGCAGGCTCCTTTACTCTTGTAGCGAAGGTGATAACTGCCCAATTTGGGGTTGAGTGCCACCCCTCCTATGTTGATAATCGGATGCGGACTCTAAGGACCATGTGGTCCACTATTCAAACTCTTAGAAAGAAGAGTGGCTTTGGCTGGGATGATAACCTAAAAATGATAACATGTGATGTGAAGACATACTAAGAAGAAGTCATGGTATGGCTTCCAACTATATTTTCTTAATATAAATGATAATATATGTTTTTGCCTTTTATATGAAATTTATAGTGTCATTCTTTTTAGGATTACATTGCTTTTATAAGGTTTTTCAAATATAACTTTTATGTGCGGATCTATTGTAAAATATGGTCTTAGCATTTGTACATTGTATTTTTTGTTGTACTTATCTTCAAAATCATAAGTTATTTCTCCTGTTCCCTAACAGATTTTTTTTGTTTATCATTGACCTAAAACATTTAATGGCATCTATATTGAATTGAATATTGAATTTATGAGTGAAGTGATTATTGTATTGTTATTATACGTTCCTGTCTCCCTTACAGGCGTATCGAAAGCATGCGGAGTATCTAAACAAAAAAATTGAGATGTATGATGAATTAGCTATTGTTGTGGGGAAGGACATAGCCACAGATGGCTTTTCTAAGTCCTATGTGGATATTGAGAACGAGCCAGACAATGGAGCTAGTGCTGAGTTTATTGCAGACAATGTGGAGGAAGGTGTGGTCGAGAAAGGGAAGAATGCAGTGGAGTCATCTACCACTGGGTCGAGAATTTCCAATTCCCGCAAAAGAGGGCGTGCACCTTCTAATGCTGATGATAGTGTGCTGATTGATCTGTCTGATTAGCTGAAGGAAATAGCTGTGGCTCTGAAAGAAATCAACTGGGGCTCGGTGGATTACATAACTCTTTACAATGAGGTCATGGCTATGATAGTAGATGGGTATAGCGAAGAAATGCTCGCAACTGCGTTTGACCATCTTTGTGAAAATGAGAAGGTAGTACGGGGATTTCTAGACAAGAATGCTAGGCTAAGAAAGCTGTGGTTGGATGATTTTTTTTTTTTCTCACAACTTTGACTTGTTTGTTTCATGTAGACTGTGACAGTAACTTTAGGAATTAACTTTTGTTGTAGTACTAGTGTTGACCTACCATTGTATTATATATGTAGTATTTTGTATTATTGGGACGATACAATTGTCTAAATTATGTTTTGTACTGTTCATATACCACGAGTAGGTATCATTTTTGTACACCATGGAGGTGTAATGCCAATGGTGAACGATTGATGTGGCTGTTTTTATATAAATATTATGGATATATTTAAATGATTATTTTCACAAAGGCATTTTATATTTTCCGTAAAATGATTCACAAACCAAACATGGGAATTGATTTTCCGTAAAAAACGAATTCTATTTTTCATAAAATGTTTGACCGAACCAAACATGGGAATTGATTTTTCGTAAAACGGAAAACATTTTCCATAAAATGTTTGAACGAACCAAACCTCAGAATTGATTTTCCGTAAAACGAATTCCGAGACAGCCAAACAACCTGAATACATTTTTCTTTTCCAAAAAATAGCATTTCTGAAAAATAAATATTTTTCGAAAAATATTGTACACGAATCAAACATAGCCTGAGAGTCTTCTATTTATTTAACTTAAATTATATATTTTTTAAAGTTTATTTCATTGATGGGAGTCCCATCATGGGACGTTTTTTTGCTAGGATCCTTTTCTGCTTAGGACACGTTTTTTGCTTTAAAACTTAGCCATAGGATGATAGTATAGGTCCTCTTGGCTTGCTCACATGAGTCACAATTGCACTGCACAGGCGACACAGTGCGCAACTGTGCAATGTAGCCTAGAGTTATTACTTAACACGGTTTCTCACCTTTTTTATTTTATTTTTTTATTTTTTTATGAACACGGTTTCTTGCTTTATCTGTTATTATAAATTATTATACCAATTAATAATTTGACGTGTATCATATTAACTTATTTGTATTATAGTGACATTAATTTATTGAATCATGTATTAATGTAATTTTTATTTGTGCAGGTTTAGATTTTTAAGTGGTCACGGTTTTAGAAAAATTACAATAACCAGGTTTTATTATTCTACTATATCACAAAAAAGATTAAGTGAATTAGCTATATTATCAATTGAAAAAGAAATATTAGAGGAACTTAAATATAAAAACTTAATTAGTAATTTTACATCTCAAAAAGTAAGAAAAATATATTTTAAATAAAAAAAATTCAATATATATATATATGTATATATTATTTGATTAATATTTAAATATAAAAAGGTTCCACTTAAAATTTTCGCCTAAAGCTTTCAAAGTTGTTGAGTCGGTACTGCCTATTACACTTTTTGGTACTATTCATGAACCCTATTTCAACTAATTTATAGTATTTTCAATAATAATTTTTCAATTTCAGTAAAATAAACAGTATTCAAATACACTCTGATACTACCAAACGGTAGTGAAGTCTACCAAACGATGGTGATCCAAGCAACTATAAAAAGCATGGCTTAGTGGCTATTTTAGAGCAGACGGACCTTCACCTCCAACTCCAAAATCCAAATATTTCAACCATGTTTGCCCTGTTGTTCATGCTGTTTACCACCATCATCGCACCACTAATTCCAACCCTCTCTTCACAACCACCACCACCACAACCCTGTCTTACTTCGCCTCCACCACCGACAGCGCCAGCATTTGAGTTTACTCCAATCCAACGTTTTCCCCCTTTCACTCCATCACTACCAGATGACTACATATGGCCTACAAGTCAAACACAACCAGTATCCGTGCGGTTCGTGCTGGGGTGTATCTTGGCTCTTATATTATTAATTAGCTTAATCGTAGTGGCGATTTACATTCTCCGGCTAAAAGGGCCGAAAGGGGACCAAGGGAATCCAGGCCCGAAAGGGGACAAAGGGGACAAAGGGCCGAAAGGAGACAAAGGGGACAAAGGAGAGAAAGGGGACAAAGGGGATCCGGGGCCACCAGGGCCGCCAGCCTGCCAGTGCCGCCAGGGCTGCCAGTGCCATGTTAGGATTGTTAGCTACTAGGAAAAGATAACAGTAATTTTTTTCCTATTTGTTTGGATATTTATATTTTTTTCCCCCCAGTTTTTTCCATTTGGTTCGGTCTTAGTATTTGGGTACGGTGTTGGAGTTTCTGTAATGGGCTTTTTTTTCCTTTTTCTTTTTTGGGAATTTAGTTGTAACGTGCTTGTATTTGGGTGTTAGAAATGTTGTTTTTTAATCTCAGTTCTATTAATGGTATCAATATTCGGGTTGGACTGTACATCTCAGTTCTATTAAATTAATGGTATCAAAATCCGGACCGGACTGTACGGTCCGACCTGGTTAACGAAGAACAGCCTCCTGAAATGGTTTTTTAAAACCAAAACCCGCTCTGTACAAAATATACAGTGAACCATGTGAACCGCGGTTGAACTTCGCGGGTTTGAAAGCCGTGGCCGGTCTCACGGGTTAAGCTGAAGCTAGAAAAAAAAGAGAAAGATGGGGGCGTTGACGTTATGCCATTTTCTCCGTTGAACTCTGGCTTTTTATCTCTCATCCTCGCCACAAATCCGAAAATGCAATCCCAAAACACACCAAGTCCACAAAATAAAATAGAAATGAAAAGCACAAACCTTATCTTTACCCTGCTTCTTCTGCTTTTTCCAGTTTTCCTTCTTCTCCAATCTTCTGTGTTTTCTTTCTGCGTTTATTCATCTTGCTTGTTTGGGGTTTCCTTTCTTCTTCTGTCACTGTGTTTTCGTTATATCATACAAATGTACAAGAATAATTTCCCAACTTGATAGACATGCTCTTTCCGTAACATGCAATATTGTTGTCGTTATTGTTTCCTTCTTTTGGAGCAATTATACGTAGAGGGATTCCTATTTTTTTATGAATGAAAAGCATACTCGGGAGGACTGTTGTGCTCAGTACATTAAAGTCTTCCCCCTTCATGGCATGTATCATGAATTGAATAATTGGAAGTTTCTGTGTGTGACCTTTCCTGTTGATGTATTTTTTTTTTTTTTTTTAAAAAAAAAAAAAAAAAAAAAAAAAAAAAAAAAAAAAAAAGAAAAAGAAAAAGAAAAAAGAATAATTGTCCTCTCTCTTCCACAAAAAAAAGAAACTTTTTTTTTGGCTAGCTGAAAGAGAAAAGAGTGGCTTAAATATCTCGTGCTGTTGTTTTCGTCGTACCAAACTGTCTTTTTATTTTATTTTATTAAAGCAAAAATTAACAAAAAAGAGAGTAAAAGAAAAAAAAAAAAATGATAGCCTTAATTAAATGGTACATAAATGCAAACAATTGCATGCCCAATCAATCAAGAATCTTATATAGCTTCATTTTAAGGCCTGTCACCATGAGTCTTCACTTTAGCGCTTCAGTGCATCTTCTCTTTTTCATTAAATTGCCAGCTACAGCAAGAACTCGCATCTCACATATACCAAATGGCAGATCAATGTCGCGCCCCCTAGTCCAGTCTAATATATGGCGGCCGAAAGAGATTCCAATTCAACTATTAAGCATAACATCTTATGTAAAACATTTCACAGTTAAGTTACAGTAACATCTTATGTATGTTGGAATTTTTTTAATTGTTTTTATTGTCTCTCTCCTTCTTTTTTATTAATATTTCTTATTCTTCTTCTCTCTCCTCCTTTTTAAAGTTAAGTTATATTATATTTTATTTTGTAGGTATATTATTTTAATGTGTTGACAGTGATGTCAATTTGGGTTAGCGTGTCAAACTCGTGTTTTGTCGAGATAAGGGTATTTGACTAAATACTTTAACCCGAATCTGACCTATTTAATAATCATATCATAATTCTTCAACTCTAACCTGATCTGTTAATGAAGTGGGTTGACACGATCCAATCCACTTGACACGCTTAATAAACGGGCCGTGTTAGGTTGACACGAACGTGATACAACCCATTTTAACTCACTTAATATTAAATATAATGTCCATATAGAAATAAGTTCTTTACATTCCGAAAGTAATGCATACGTGCTTAATATTAAATATAACGTTCATATAGAAATAAGTTCTTTACATCCAAAAAGTAATGCATACGCTTCTAGTCTTCAACTCATATTCAAAATAGTGGCGACTCCAGAAAATTTTTTCAGGGTGTTCTTCAACAAGCATAAATTATACAATCTAATAAAAAGAAAATTTTATATATTAACAACAACAACAACTAAAAAACACGAGATGAATCTTGCACAAGATATGAATCTTGGGTACATAGTTTTCTTATCAAATATTTGTCTATAATTCTAGTAAAATAATAAACAATAAACTATAAGTTCATTTGAAATATTAATAAAATTATTAATCATTGTTGTAACGTTGTTTAGTTGTTTCATTAATTTGTTTGTCTTTTATAAACTATAATTTGTTATATTGTTGTTTCATTAATTATAAAATTATTAATTGTTATTTAGCCTAACATAATTTAATTTGTTTGTCTTTTATAATGTGCAAGTATGTAACCCCGTGTTACCGCATTGGATTGGTTAATTGTAATGATGCCATTGGCCAATTTTTTTATTTTTTTGGGTTTATCACACAGATGATAGAATTAAATCAAACAATGAAAAATATATATTACATTTTATTATTTAAGTAATGCTATTGGGCTTTTTTTTTTGTTTATCATACATAGGATAGCATTAGATAAAACAATGAATAAAAAAAAGAGAATATTGCATTTTGTTATTAAAAATATATAAAGGGATATTAAAAAATAAAAACTGATCATTGAGTTTGAAATCTTTTTGAAGGCGCCAATGAAGCGCTAATATATGAGAGTGTGAAGTAAGGAAGAGTGGGATTGAACATTGTGTTTGAACCCGGCCTTACTCTGAGAAATCCATAAGGAGGAGGAGAGGGTAGTGTGTGGATCTAGTTGGTAGAGGTTGAGAGAGGAGGAGACATGGGATGACGATATGGAATTAGGAGGAGATGATGTTTTACTTTTATAGTCTTTTTCGTTGGACTCCTTGGTTCTGGTTGTGGAATTAGAAGAGCTCCAGACTCTATTGAGACCACCCATAAAAGTGTGCAGGTGAGATATTCTTGCTTAGGCCAATGAGAATTATCATTGTGGTTTTCTTAGCTTCCGTGTTAAATTTTAATGCATCATTTATTTGGGCACAAAAATTAGAAAATTTAGATAAGATACATGGCACAAAATTGGAGTCCAATTTATAATCTTCATAAAAGTGTGTAGGTAAGATGTTCTTGCTGAGGTTAATGAGCATTATCATTGTGGTTTTCTTGGCTTCCGTGTTAAATGTTAATGCATCATTTATTTGGGTACAAAAATTAGAAAATTTAGATAAGATACATGACACAAAATTAGAGTCAAATTTATTATCTAATTAGATTTTTTTTTTTTTTTAGTTTTGGTTAGGACTAAGATACATGACACAAAATTAGAGTCAAATTTATTATCTAATTAGATTTTTTTTTTTTTTTAGTTTTGGTTAGGACAAGTGGCGCAAAATTGAGAATCCAATTGAAATCTAATTGGATTTTCTCTATGCTTCACCTATTATTATTATTATTATTATTATTATTATTATAGATTGGTTTATTAATTATTATACTGTTTTAATTATTGTTGTTTAGCCTAACAATAAACTATATTTCTTTAATTTATTTTTCATTAATTATACTGCTTTAATTTGTTATATTATTTAGCCTCATGTGCACATTATTTACACATCCCATGTGTAGCACAACAATTGAAGCACTAAAAATGTGTAATGTGCACTTGTGCAGCCCAACCCTGCCAATCAGAAAATTTCACAATCACGCATTACATTAAAAGACAATTAATATTTCACCAACACCAACACACTACACATGCAAACACCAACACCAACAGATAAGATAAACTGATAAAGCCAAATTCAAATTTTCAAAAGTCAAAAACAGAAAAAATTTAATAAAGCTAAAGACTAAAGTGGCCAATCACAAGAGAGAGAGAGAGAGAGAGTTATTGAGTTGGTCTTTTTTTTTTTTTGATGGGAGTTGGTCTTAATAAAGAATAAAGAGAGAGAGAGTGGAGTCATTTCTTAATTTTCATTTCAGACTTTTCAGTTCAAATAGAGAGAGAGTGAAAGTCAGAGAGAGAGAGTCAGAGAGAAAAAGAAAGAGATTGAGAGAAGTTAGCTTAGAAAAAAAATGAAATACCTTGAGGGAGGGTCGGACTGTCGTAGTTAGCACCGGAGTAGTGGTAGCAGCTGAGCAGTGGGCAGAGAGGGCGGTGGGAGGCCTGAACTGGACTGGGCATGAGCAGACGAGTCGGTGGGCAAGCGATTTGCCGATCTGGCATTGGCGATCTCTGTCCTCCAATCTGATGAGCGATGACGAGCAGCGTTGGCTACTTGGCTTGGATGAGCCTCAACAATGGCGTTGCTCAATGCTCTATGACTTGTCTGTCTTTAGGTTAGGGTTAGCTTAGTGATTTACTTTTTATTGATAAAGCCTTCAGTGAGAATCTGTGGGTTTGTCTTTTTCTTTTTTATGAGGCGCTGCACAGCTGCACTACTCTTCTTTTTTTTTTGTGAGAATCTGTGGGTTTGTCTGTAATCTGTTGGGCACTTGGGCTTGCCATGGGCTTGCCTGTTACAATTTTTTTATTTTTTTTATTTTTATTTTTATTTTTTTTTTTTTCAGATTTTAGTTCAAATTTTTTTTTTGGCTTTTTTTTTTTTTTTTTTGGCTTGAAAGTAGAAGTGTAGAACAAATTTTTTTTTTTTTTTTTTAATCTAAGGGTGTTCCTAGACCAGAGTAAATATAATTTTTTTTATTATATATAAAAAAAAAAAAAAAATTCAGCTCAGGGTGTTCCTGGGAACACCCTGAGCTGTACGTGGCGTCGCCACTGTGTCCAGTCCAACCCGGACCCGACCAAAACCGCCGGGACCGACTCGACCCGATTAGATATGAGTCGGCTCCGAATAAGTTTCTGTCGGCAACAGGTGTGAACTTTCAAATCCGACCATATTCGGTTCGGATATCGGTTTTCAATTATAGCAACTAGTAAAAACCGGACCGATCGATTATTTTGAACTAACAATTTTTTTAGTTGAGAACCGTGTCTCTACCTTTTGAAACTCTTACTTCTTTGCATGGCTGACACGTCCTACCAGCCATGTCTCTTCCATTCCATCTTTTTATGCAAACTTTCTCTTTCTTTATTTTTATAATGCAAACTTATCTCTTCCTGTCTTCCATTCTTATCAAACATCATTTCTGACTCTTCTTGTGGTTCTCTTTGAAATCAAAAGCTAAAAACCGCTCATCATGCGAGTGTGAGTCCTTTGCCAAACTTCTCTCTGAAGTAAAACACAACTCCTCCCTCTCTCTGTGTGCATATGACTGTCACCTTCTCTTGCTCTCCCCTCTCATTTTATTCTCGGAGTTTGATCATCACTTTTGCAATTTTTTGGTGGTGTGAGTGTAATAGTTGGCCATGGGTAATTTGGGTATGGTGAGGTGGGTGAGGCAGTAGCTGTGATGTATTTTGATGTTTTGTGTTGTACTATGTAGTCTATGTTTGGGGTTTTTTGTGTGTAGTTGCTGATTTGAAGCCAACCGCCAATCCGACCGAACTCGTCCGTGAAACCGATGGCAAACGGCGGTTGGAGACCCGAGGACTGTCGGTTGACAGCGGGTGACAGAATCTAGGACCCGATGAGATCGGGTCGAGTCACGGGTTAACCCTCAACCCGAGTCCGACCGACCCGTGGACACCCTAGTAACAAACCAAAAAGGGCACCATTAGGACTCTAGATCACACAGTCTACAGATGCAGTATAATCATTTGCCAATGACACCTATCATCAAGTGACATAGAGATTATTAGCCTCATAAGTTTTCCTAGAGGACATTGTTATCATCCAACTTTAATGCTTATATATAAGTGTGTGTAAGATTTGTCAAACCTGCAAGGTCATTGAACATTCTCCAATGTCATCGGAGGAGTCGTATGGGACAAGAGTCCAAAGAGGCCAGGTTGACAAAATGCTCGTGACGATGGCGTCCTAGATTGGGAGAAAAAAGAGGATGTGGCAAAGGAGAAAGTCTAGCAAATTGCTAATAATGTCAATGTCATCCATGTCAGTGTAATTTCTCTGCCTCTCTCTCCTTTCCGCAGTCTCTTCTCTTTCAATTCTTTGCTTCTCTCTCCTTTCCATTCAATTAGCTACTTTTGATCCCAAGTGAAAGGGGAAAAATATCTCTTAAGCCCGAATAGACGGATCCATCATTTGCACGGGCTAAGTGGACGGACCTGATGTGAACGGGCCGGACATGGACGGGCTGAATTATGGTGGGCTAGATATCCATGGGCCTGCTGAGCCCCTAAGGAGGGATGTTTTGGCCCATTCTCGTAAGAGCCCAAATAGAGTCCTTGCGCTAGTAGGACTTCGGAAATCTTGTATACTTGGTAAAAATCTTCCGCATAAGGAGGAGACTTGTTCATCACGTTTTGGACTCCACAAGAAGAGTCCCATAAGGAAAAGACTTCCGCACCAAGGAAGGGATGTCAATCTCAAGCCACTATAAAAGCCCCAATACCCTCACTGTATTTTTTTTTTTTTGCTAAATGATTAAGCTTTTTTATAATTCAAACAAAGAATGATACAATTCTACAAGGGATTTTTCCTGAAGGGCTTCTACATTTTAGTATAAGTAATAGTGTAATACAACCTATGTTCCTTATATCTTGGATCAGACTTTCTCTATGCGTTCTCTTCTCAAAATCTTTCCTACAACTGACCTTGGGACATTGTGTTGGGTATGCACATGTGAGTGAATTTCCATATTGAATAATGATGAGAAGAATAAGTAGTTAATATAACATAATTGAGTATATACCCATTGAACTTAGGCCTTTTGGATTAAATTGTGTCTCTATATGTTATATTAATCACTCAAGGAAAGCTCCCTAAGATGTTTATCTCCCCAACAAATAGTATCAAAGCCCATGGAGGTGGGGGGCAAAGGTAGCAAGGTTATTGAGGTTTCTTTCATAGTTGGAGCAGGAACGGGGTGTATATACTTGGTATATTGCACCAAGCAAGCACATAAATGATCTTAGAGAAGAATGATTGAATTTCAAGCAAAGGAATGTTTGAGCCTCTTCATCAGTTGTTAGAAATACACATTCATTCACGAAACATGGTGACAAACTTAATTTATGCAAGCATCATGAGCAGCAAAAGATATCACAAATTGGCTTTTTCTTGAACAGATGATAGGAATCATAGAATTTGAACCAGAGCATCTACTATTTGATGACAATGCTTTATCTCCAGGCCAACACACCTGTGTAGAGTACACATTAACTAGCAAATATGAAATATCATATATTAGGTTTTGGGACATTTACTTTTGAATTAAGAATTTTGCTGGCCAGGACTTTACACCAAATGACGCTAATTAAAGAGAGACTGCATGGTTATGGTTCCATAAATCCAAGATGATGCACCAAGGGCCTCATAGCCATAGAAGCATGAGGCATATCTCACTATCAGCGGAACAATTTTTCGTTAAGACTTTTGCAATTGTAATTACCATTGAGGTTCTCACAAAATGACCCTATTTTTTGATAGGTAAACATTAAATAGACAAGTGATTTCTTTTTGGATGAGTTCTAGACTAAAATGACTATTTATTTAAAAAGGTATACTGCCATCGCTGCAATTGATATTGAAAGCTCACTTAGTGTGTAAAACATTAGTGAATGTTCAGACCCCCAATTACAAAATAACCAACACAAGCTTATACTCAAACAATATATGTGCGGAATGATAATATAAGCTATACCCAAACAGGCAAACTACTCTAAGCTATAATTTAATCATAACACAGCAATGATTAAAAGCAAAGAGTAAGGGATAGAGAGAAGTAAACGCAAAATAACACCGGCACGTGTTATCGAAGAAAAAACCAAAGAACTCAGCGAAAAACCTCTCCGCCACTCTCCAAGTGCTAAAATGATCTACTAGAAAATCAGTTGGGATACATGAATAGCAATAGACCCTCCAAGCCTAATCTACCCAATGCACTTAAGCTTTCCAAGCTTCTTGCTCCAATAGGGTTATGCTTAACCTTGTCTTCTCTAGCTTACCGAATCCCACAATTAGCCCATTGCATCAACCAAAATGAATTGGTTTTCTCTTGAATTGCTTCCCAACCACCAATAACCTTTTCACTGTTCTGAATGTGGTGAGGTAAGGATTTGGCTTAAGATCCTCTCAAGGGTATGACAACAGAGAGGGTGAGAGTAGAGGAATTTGGAGAATCAAAGGTATAAGATTGTGGATGAATCAATCTTGTTGTTCTCTAGGATTTATCTCTCAAAATTCTCTCTGGAAACTCTCTACATTTCGTGGGTATGAGAGTATTTATAGTAGGGTAGGAGAACGAATGTGAAAAGTATTTTTTCTGTAAAATAGGGTGCATTGGCTAGTCATTTGCAACTGAGATAATTCGCGAGTTCCAATCGTTAGTTAATAGAATGGCTAAACTATACTTTTTATCCTGTAGTGATCCAACTGTCCTGACCCTTCAACTTCGTGCATGCTTCACTCGTGTGTTGGATTCTGGCGAGTCAGTCACGAGGTCCAATTACGAGAAGCCTTTTGATGCACACACTTGATCAATTCTTTACACTCTCACACACAACCCTTACATTATTCCCACCTAAATACAGGATTTCTAAATGTTGAATTACAAGCAAATTTAGCATGGAATAAAGCTAACACATAGTTGAATAAATTCAACCTTATAAATATCGTCCAAATAATTAATGTGTGCTTGAGTTATTCAAGATCAAATCAATCATTCAAAAATGTTGGTTTTTTCGCCCTTCCTAATTCCTTCATATTGAATGATGCTTTGCAGACCCTTTACCTGCTTAGCAATAAATTTCTAAATGTCTACTTCTGTTAGCAATCTGTTTGGCGAGTGCACAACCTGTGCAATTGGGATCTCACCACCTTTGGCATAAGGGAATCTACAAAGTCAACATTGAAATTAAACCGTAATGCAGTGAATCAAAGATAAGGCAAAAACATATAATATTTCAGTGTGAGAAATCAGCAGCCCTTCAAGTTCTGCTGGTGCCACCAAACAATAGTCAAGTGCAGATATAGAACTTAAATGCAAAATTAGAGTTAAGTTGTAAAATATGAGATATTAGAAGTAAAAGAGAGGAAATAGTAGTGGAGGGTGAAAGATTTGAGAAAAGGTTCTAGGGCTTAATCAACCAATTCAAAACTAATCAAATGACTGTTGACGTGGTGACAAATCGTCCGTAGAGCGAGGTATATAGCACTTTGGGTCTTTTTTTTTTTTTTTAGAAAAAAGAATAGCTATTGAGAAAAATATCAAATGAAGCAGAGAACATTAGTGCTAATGTTGCAGGTCAGCTAATTTTCATTACTCCTTAAAATACATAATATGATTGGGAGGCTCATGGATCATTCACTCACAGGGGAAGAACATATGTATTCTCCCAAGTAATGCTATATGAGCAAATATAAAGCTATCCAAAAGTCAGATGCCCGCACTAGTGCACTATTAGATCCTCATTGTCAATAGAAATTCTAAAAGAAACAGATAGCTTTTATCCTCTCACAAGAAATGGTTAGTAAGTGATAAGGATAAAATCATGAAGTATACAAAGCATTCCAAATCGAAATCATCAGCCATACTTGTAATATGAAGTTTACGGCTTTAAGCTGACGAGGTCAATGAAAGGAAGGTGGAAAGCCGACAACCCTAAAGCTGATGGCTCCAGTATAATCTTGAGTTGGTCACCACACATGAGTATATAATGAAATATCTTGTATCCCACGCTTAGTGTTAGTCTCCTACAAGGAAAGGATTCCGTAATATACGCTTATAAGGATTCCTACGAGAAGATAAAAAAGTAACGGCTTTTTTTTTTTTTTTTTTTAAGTTTAGGGACAAAGTTGTCTTTTTGGTACCAAATTGGTAGGTTTTAAAATATTTTGGACTTAATTGATAGTATCACAGACCTCAGGATAGGTTTGAGAAATTTATCCTATTATTTTTCTTCTTAATTTTAAAATGTAGTACTTCTTATTATTTTCTAAATTACGAGCACTTTATCTTTTTGTCAAAGCACCACACGCAACTCAATTTTGAGTTGTATGGAATGAGATGGCCCCCATTGCTTTTTGTTTTGCTAGCCTACTGCCAAAATGAATTATTGAGTTGGCATATGCTTCGCATGTCTCAATTCTCATGTCAAAATCTTCGTAGGAGAAGGGGAAGTGTCCTAGAAATTTTAAAAGCACTTGGACCCCATTTCTTTGTAATAAATTTACGATTTTTGATCATTTTTTCTTCTTTAAGAATCAAACATTTAATGGATTCACAAATGCAGTGAATCAAGCAGAAAATAATGGACACTTTAGTACAGAGGCAGTCTATGCCTACATTATTCTGGGTCCTTATTTTGTTGTTTGTTTATATTATTAACATTTTGGCCTTGACATATTTGGGTTTGGTTCTTACATTGTTGTTGTACATTGCGTCGGGCATTGGGCTGTCAGTGACAGCCTCTCATCAATAAGCTTGCTACTGGATTGAGATCCTAGGTATTGCACGGTGCGCAATAGCACAAATCTCTACCGTTAAAGCCATTCAGTGGCTCCTGTGAAGTGTCAGCTCATCAATTCGCGTGAAAGGTTAAAAAAACCCCTAACTTGTCAAAATATTTTACAATCCACATCTTATTAATTAAAAAACAATCTCTCCCATAAAAATTTAAAAAAAAAAAAAAAAAAACCTCTCACTTCTCCAGTTCAAGAAATTCTTACCTAGTAATCATTGGTGCATTTTATCAAACAAATGGAGTGCTGAAAGAATGAACACAAGAATATCTATAATGAATAGGAGAGGAGACTCAGAAGAAGACTTAAAATTTTATATATGTATATATATATATATATATAGTCCCATAACGGGATATGATTCATATATATATGAATCATCAATCTGATAGAGTACTACTGATTCATCATACATCAGAGTAATCATTTTAGTTCCAATCTCATGCACTGAAAGTCTCACTATGCAAGAAATCATCAATGCCATTAGGTTAACACAGCTGGTATGGCTCTCACACTCAGAGATGTCAATCACAATCTAAGTTTTGCCAGTCTGTGCAATAATGCATTTGCTGCCTTCAATATGTGGCTGTGGAGGTTGGTTTCAATTTTTAAGTAATTTACTTCAGCCTTATGTTTAATTAGTCCGAGTTTTTGATTCATCAGATTCTATGTGGTTGTGGAGGTGGACCTTATGAAAATGGAGGTGAAAGAACAATGGAGGAGAGAGAAACATGTAGTGGATGAGAAAGAGAGAGAGCAGAGAGAAAAATATACCTATTTTTGGGATTAGAGATATGTATGGAATGTTATAAATAAGGATAATAAATGATATCCTTATCATAATATCAGCATTAATGAGTATATTTTTTGATCGTTGGATTTACTTAAATCCAATGGTTTAGAAAAGTTGTAACTTTTTAGAGTTACACCAGGTGTAACTTGAACCTCTCTCTCTCTCTCTATATATATATATATATATAGGGTCATGCTAACGAGTGCCTTTAGGGCATTGGTTAACAATCCATTTTAAGAAAGTTTTGATACCACTTTTATGAGAAATGAAAAAATTTGTCAAAACATTAAATGCTTTTTTTTTTTTCCCATAAAAATTTTCTTTAAATGAATTATTAACCAATACCCTAAGGACATTCGTTAGCATTTCCCATATATATATATATATATATCTTTGTTACAAATACCAAAGTGTTATTTAAGTTACATGGTTCTTAGTTAAAAAAAGACATTGTTAAACGTGAAGTTTGGTATAAAATAGCTATTGAATCCTAAGAGTGATTCCATCTTAATTTCTAGGTTTGTGGGCAATTTCATCATGTACTCATGTGTCTCTATTAGAAGAGTAATGTTAGAAATATAATACATAAATCTTACAAATTAACGTATCACAAATTACAAATTTTGCTAAATAAATCTTATATTGTTCATGTGATACCAAATTGATATACAGTAGCTTTAATATATATATATATATATATATATTTTTTTTTTTCCCATTAGAATCCATTTACCTTAGGTAGGCATTTGTTAAAACAAGATTGCACGCAGCCTTGATGCCCCCCATAGGGGAACAGACCTCTCCAAAATATATGGCCCTATGAAAAAAATATGGCTCCATTCACCTTAACGTTTATGCATTTCAGGAAAAAAAAAATTGTATTACAAATTTACAATAAGTGGGAACAAGGGATTTAAACCCAAGATCTCTCCCTAGAGAGAGTTAGACAAGACAATTGAACTACATGCTCTTGGCTTTATATTTCTGTATTTTTTTTTTTTTTGCTAAATGATTAAGCTTTTTTATAATTCAAACAAAGAATGATACAATTCTACAAGGGATTTTTCCTGAAGGGCTTCTACATTTTAGTATAAGTAATAGTGTAATACAACCTATGTTCCTTATATCTTGGATCAGACTTTCTCTATGCGTTCTCTTCTCAAAATCTTTCCTACAACTGACCTTGGGACATTGTGTTGGGTATGCACATGTGAGTGAATTTCCATATTGAATAATGATGAGAAGAATAAGTAGTTAATATAACATAATTGAGTATATACCCATTGAACTTAGGCCTTTTGGATTAAATTGTGTCTCTATATGTTATATTAATCACTCAAGGAAAGCTCCCTAAGATGTTTATCTCCCCAACAAATAGTATCAAAGCCCATGGAGGTGGGGGGCAAAGGTAGCAAGGTTATTGAGGTTTCTTTCATAGTTGGAGCAGGAACGGGGTGTATATACTTGGTATATTGCACCAAGCAAGCACATAAATGATCTTAGAGAAGAATGATTGAATTTCAAGCAAAGGAATGTTTGAGCCTCTTCATCAGTTGTTAGAAATACACATTCATTCACGAAACATGGTGACAAACTTAATTTATGCAAGCATCATGAGCAGCAAAAGATATCACAAATTGGCTTTTTCTTGAACAGATGATAGGAATCATAGAATTTGAACCAGAGCATCTACTATTTGATGACAATGCTTTATCTCCAGGCCAACACACCTGTGTAGAGTACACATTAACTAGCAAATATGAAATATCATATATTAGGTTTTGGGACATTTACTTTTGAATTAAGAATTTTGCTGGCCAGGACTTTACACCAAATGACGCTAATTAAAGAGAGACTGCATGGTTATGGTTCCATAAATCCAAGATGATGCACCAAGGGCCTCATAGCCATAGAAGCATGAGGCATATCTCACTATCAGCGGAACAATTTTTCGTTAAGACTTTTGCAATTGTAATTACCATTGAGGTTCTCACAAAATGACCCTATTTTTTGATAGGTAAACATTAAATAGACAAGTGATTTCTTTTTGGATGAGTTCTAGACTAAAATGACTATTTATTTAAAAAGGTATACTGCCATCGCTGCAATTGATATTGAAAGCTCACTTAGTGTGTAAAACATTAGTGAATGTTCAGACCCCCAATTACAAAATAACCAACACAAGCTTATACTCAAACAATATATGTGCGGAATGATAATATAAGCTATACCCAAACAGGCAAACTACTCTAAGCTATAATTTAATCATAACACAGCAATGATTAAAAGCAAAGAGTAAGGGATAGAGAGAAGTAAACGCAAAATAACACCGGCACGTGTTATCGAAGAAAAAACCAAAGAACTCAGCGAAAAACCTCTCCGCCACTCTCCAAGTGCTAAAATGATCTACTAGAAAATCAGTTGGGATACATGAATAGCAATAGACCCTCCAAGCCTAATCTACCCAATGCACTTAAGCTTTCCAAGCTTCTTGCTCCAATAGGGTTATGCTTAACCTTGTCTTCTCTAGCTTACCGAATCCCACAATTAGCCCATTGCATCAACCAAAATGAATTGGTTTTCTCTTGAATTGCTTCCCAACCACCAATAACCTTTTCACTGTTCTGAATGTGGTGAGGTAAGGATTTGGCTTAAGATCCTCTCAAGGGTATGACAACAGAGAGGGTGAGAGTAGAGGAATTTGGAGAATCAAAGGTATAAGATTGTGGATGAATCAATCTTGTTGTTCTCTAGGATTTATCTCTCAAAATTCTCTCTGGAAACTCTCTACATTTCGTGGGTATGAGAGTATTTATAGTAGGGTAGGAGAACGAATGTGAAAAGTATTTTTTCTGTAAAATAGGGTGCATTGGCTAGTCATTTGCAACTGAGATAATTCGCGAGTTCCAATCGTTAGTTAATAGAATGGCTAAACTATACTTTTTATCCTGTAGTGATCCAACTGTCCTGACCCTTCAACTTCGTGCATGCTTCACTCGTGTGTTGGATTCTGGCGAGTCAGTCACGAGGTCCAATTACGAGAAGCCTTTTGATGCACACACTTGATCAATTCTTTACACTCTCACACACAACCCTTACATTATTCCCACCTAAATACAGGATTTCTAAATGTTGAATTACAAGCAAATTTAGCATGGAATAAAGCTAACACATAGTTGAATAAATTCAACCTTATAAATATCGTCCAAATAATTAATGTGTGCTTGAGTTATTCAAGATCAAATCAATCATTCAAAAATGTTGGTTTTTTCGCCCTTCCTAATTCCTTCATATTGAATGATGCTTTGCAGACCCTTTACCTGCTTAGCAATAAATTTCTAAATGTCTACTTCTGTTAGCAATCTGTTTGGCGAGTGCACAACCTGTGCAATTGGGATCTCACCACCTTTGGCATAAGGGAATCTACAAAGTCAACATTGAAATTAAACCGTAATGCAGTGAATCAAAGATAAGGCAAAAACATATAATATTTCAGTGTGAGAAATCAGCAGCCCTTCAAGTTCTGCTGGTGCCACCAAACAATAGTCAAGTGCAGATATAGAACTTAAATGCAAAATTAGAGTTAAGTTGTAAAATATGAGATATTAGAAGTAAAAGAGAGGAAATAGTAGTGGAGGGTGAAAGATTTGAGAAAAGGTTCTAGGGCTTAATCAACCAATTCAAAACTAATCAAATGACTGTTGACGTGGTGACAAATCGTCCGTAGAGCGAGGTATATAGCACTTTGGGTCTTTTTTTTTTTTTTTTAGAAAAAAGAATAGCTATTGAGAAAAATATCAAATGAAGCAGAGAACATTAGTGCTAATGTTGCAGGTCAGCTAATTTTCATTACTCCTTAAAATACATAATATGATTGGGAGGCTCATGGATCATTCACTCACAGGGGAAGAACATATGTATTCTCCCAAGTAATGCTATATGAGCAAATATAAAGCTATCCAAAAGTCAGATGCCCGCACTAGTGCACTATTAGATCCTCATTGTCAATAGAAATTCTAAAAGAAACAGATAGCTTTTATCCTCTCACAAGAAATGGTTAGTAAGTGATAAGGATAAAATCATGAAGTATACAAAGCATTCCAAATCGAAATCATCAGCCATACTTGTAATATGAAGTTTACGGCTTTAAGCTGACGAGGTCAATGAAAGGAAGGTGGAAAGCCGACAACCCTAAAGCTGATGGCTCCAGTATAATCTTGAGTTGGTCACCACACATGAGTATATAATGAAATATCTTGTATCCCACGCTTAGTGTTAGTCTCCTACAAGGAAAGGATTCCGTAATATACGCTTATAAGGATTCCTACAAGGAAAAGACTTCTAATATAAGGAAGAGATGTCAACCCTCTACTACTATAAAAGCCCCAATACCCTCACAAACCAAGGTACGCATAATTTACCCTAGCTCTGACACTCTAGAGTTGTGAATAAGAGATTTCTCTAATTTGACCGTTGGAGGGTATTTGGCCGGTACCACACTGGTACTCCTCTTAAGGTTTTCAGCTTTTGTGTTGTGTAGGTTCCTATCAAGAGTGTGTGAGGACCGTGTGGCTTACTGACGATTTTTCGACATCATCAGTTGGCACCGTCTGTGGGAATACTTGTGATTTGTAAGCCATATTATCGCTTCCTAAACAAAAGAATTGCATGGTAATCACTCACTCGATGGCAACCACTAACGACGTTCAAGAAGAGGAACCACCTACGACTGCCCTCGAGAGACAGGTTCAAACCCTCGTCGCTGCCGTAGAACATCTCACCAAACAAAACCATGACCTGGAAGAACAGCTGTGACAGAAAAATGAAGCAGAAGGAACCAAGAGGGACCTAAAGGTAACAACGCCCCTAGCTGACAAGAACGACAGGATACCAGCCGTCCCTTCGGCTTAGATACAGCCCCCCTTACATGGTCGCAGAGATGCAGTTGATGAAGGAAAGGATGGACCTCATGATGAACGCCCTCAAAGGATGGGTGTCCAGCGACCTCGACGATTTAGTCCACCAGACCAATTCGCCGTTCACCACCTCCGTCAACTCCTTCCCCCTACCACAGAAGTTTCACATGCCGTAGATAGAAAGCTACAACGGAGCCAAGGACCCTCTTGATCACTTGGAGACTTTCAAGACCTTGATGCATCTTCAAGGAGTAGTAGATGAGATCATGTGTAGGGCCTTCCTTACAATGCTGAAAGGTCTCGCGAGAATTTGGTTTAGCGGGCTGAGGCCTAACTCCATCAGCACTTTCAAAGAACTGAACGCCTAATTCACTTCGCACTTTATTGGGGGACACAGGTATAAAAAGTCTACTACATGCTTGATGAGTATCAGGCAGCGAGACGACGAGATGCTAAGATCTTACATAGCCTACTTTAATAAGGTAGCACTCTTGATTGATGAAGCTGACAACAAAATACTTGTAGCAGCTTTCACGAATGGGTTGCGGAAGGGTAAGTTCCTATTTTCATTATATAAGAATGACCCAAAGACTATGTCGGATGTGCTTTACAGGGCCACCAAGTACATGAATGCTGAAGACGCGCTACTGACTCGCGAAGAAAAGCCAGAGAAGAGAGAAAGACATGAAGATACCCAGCAGGAAAGAGGACAGAAGATGGCAAGAACCAGAGAACGAAGGGATGATAGGCGCTCTAAGCTCCCTGTGGGGAGATTCACGAGCTTCACTCCACTGACCACCTCAATAGACCAAGTCCTAATGCAGATCAAGGACGAGGGAGCCTTTCCTTGGAAAGTTGAAGGGAGATCCCAACAACGATCAAGAGACAAATACTGTCGTTTCCACCGCGACCATGGTCATGACATAGCTGACTGCTACGACTTGAATCAACAAATTGAAGCCCTCATTGGGCAAGGAAAGTTACAGAAGTTCATCAGCAAGGAGAGAGCAGATCTGCCTCCTTAAGAGTATGCTCCCCAACGGGACAACGAGCGTCCAAGACAACACTTAGGAGACATAAGGATGATTAGGGGGGCATGACAGCCAACGGCTTATCAAAATGTCCAACTCACGGGCGTCATCCCAAAGATGCTGTGGGTTGAGAACCCCATTATTGGTTTCTCAGAAGAAGATGCCCGACGTCTTCACCATCCACATGACGATGCGTTCATCGTTAACATCCAGGTAGGAGACTATAACACGTATCGGGTCTTGGTCGATAACGGGAGCTCCGTGAATATTCTCTACTACCCAGCATTCCAACAAATGCAGATCAGCAGAGAGCGGCTAGTTCCAACCAATGCTCCATTCGTTGGGTTTGGAGGGACGAAAGTATACCCCCTAGGCGCAGTCACATTACCCATCACCATTGGAGACTATCCTTAGCAAATCACTAGGGATGTTACATTTCTTGTGGTCGACTACTTCTTTGCCTACAATGCCATCATAGGGCAACCTACCTTTAACTCGTGGAAGGTCGTAACGTCGACTTATCACCTGATGATCAAATTTCCCATTGAATATGAAGTAGGGGAATTGCGAGGGGACTAAATAGTTGCGCGCGAATGCTATATTGCGATGCTGGAAGTGGACGACCATTTACAAACCATGAGCATAGAAGAACAACGGACGGGGGCAGAACCCGTAGAGAGGCTCGAGGAGATACCTTTCGATAGCTCCAGGCTGGACAGGACCACAAGGATCGGTACTCTCACCAGCCCGATGGTTCGCTCAGCACTCGTAACTTTCCTTAAGGAAAATCAAGACGTGTTTGCCTAGAGTCATAAGGATATGCTAGGGATTGACCCTTTAGTCATGGTACACAGGCTAAATGTGTCGCCATCTTTTCCACCCGTCTAACAGAAGAAGCGAGTCTTCGCCAAAGAATGAGACCGATCAATAGTAGAAGAAGTCGAAAAGTTACAAGAGGCAGGCTTCATTAGGAAAGTATACTACCCCGATTGGTTAGCAAATATGGTAATGGTCAAGAAAGCCAACGGAAAATGGAGAATGTGCGTAGACTTTACAGATCTAAACAAAGCATGCCCCAAGGATAGCTACCTTCTCTCTCGAATTGACATACTGGTAGACTCTAAAGCCCAGCACCAGCTACTGATCTTCATGGACTCCTTCTCAAGATATAATTAGATTCGGATGGATGAAGCAGACCAAAAGAAAACTTCATTTGTTACAAGCCAAGGTCTTTTTTGTTACAAAGTGATGCCATTTAGCCTTAAGAACGCGGGCACAACATATCAGAGACTCATGAACAAGATGTTTGTAAACCAAATCAGAAAGAATGTTCAGGTCTATGTCGATGACATGTTGGTAAAAAGCTGAAGGGAAGAGTACCATCTGAAGGATCTCAAAGAAACATTCGGCATTCTTCGCTCTTACAACATGAAGCTCAATCTAACTAAGTGTGCATTTGGAGTGATAGTGGGAAAGTTCCTAGGCTATATGGTATCCTAAAGAGGTATCAAGGCCAACCCAGACAAAATCAGAGCCATAGTAGAGATGGCCCCCCCGAAGAACGTAAAAGAAGTACAGAGTTTAAACGGTAAAGTAGCTGCCCTAAACAAGTTCGCATCAAGGGGGACGGATAAATGTCTACCCTTCTTTTGCACCTGAAGAAATCTTTCGAGTGGAATGCTAAGTGTCAGCAAGCATTCGAGGAGTTAAAGGCTTACCTCTCTTCCCCTCCGCTGCTAAGCCCTTCATAAATGGGGGAAGAACTTTTTCTTTATCTAGCTGTCTCCCCAACAGCCGTCAGCGCGGCCTTGATAAGAGAAGAAGACAAGGTTCAGAAGCTCGGGTACTATGCCAGCCGAGCATTTCGTGGTGCAGAGTAAAGATATCCACCCATGGAGAAACTCGCATTTGCTTTAGTTGTAGCAGCCTGCAAACTCAAGCCGTACTTCCAGGCCCACACGGTGATCATCTTAACTGATAAGCCCTTGCGAAGGGCGATGAGCAACCTTGAAGCTACTGGTTAATTAGCGCTATGGGTGATAGAGTTGAGTGAATTTGACATTCAGTACCACCCGTGCATCGCCATCAAAGGATTGGTCATCGCCGACTTCATAGCAGAATTCACCAATGGGGAAGACAAGGAGGCAGATGAATGTCCGCGGTGGACAATATATACGGATGGGTTGTCAAACAAGCAGACCGGAGGTATAGGTGTCGTTCTTCTCTCTCCCGAAGGAGACTAGATCAAATGTATGGTCCGCCTCGATTTCCCTACCACCAACAATGAAGCGGAGTACGAAACTTTAGTAGTGGGACTTGATCTCGCCAAAGCTACAGGAGCCACAAGTGTGGTTATTTACTGCGACTCTTAAGTCGTCACCAACCAGATAAACGGGAATTACGAATATAGAGGCAAAATAATGAAGAGATATTTGGACCAAGTAAGGAGGAGGGTAGACGAGTTGAAGGCCAAAATTATATAGATCCTCAGGGGAGAAAATGAGCAAGTTAATCGCTTGGCCAAAGCCATTTTAGTTGAACATATGACCACCCTTGATAATGTACTCTCTTTTATTTAGCTCTCTCCATTAATAGATTCTGCGATGTGCAGGAGATAGGTTTCGAAGGCAATTGGACCACGTCGTTAGTCTCTTACTTGAAAAATGGCATTTTACCAGACGGGAGGAAGGCCGCAAGAAAGCTAAAGGTCCAAGCAGCGAGATTCATCTTAAGGAGAGACATTTTGTACAAGAGAGGCTTCTCCCGCCTATACCTTAGGTGTTTAGGCCCCGAAGAAGCAGACTACGTCATGAGAGAAGTACACAAGGAGATCTGCAGAAACCATTCAGGGTCACGGTCGTTGGTGCACAAACTCGTTCGTGTAGGGTATTACTGGCTCACCATGCAGAAGGATGCTCAAGCATATGTCAAAGCCTGCGACAAATGTCAAAGGTTTAGCAATGTCATCAGACAGCCTTCCGAAGAATTGACCCCAATAACAGCCTCATGGCCATTCGCCCAGTAGGGGTTAGACATCATGGGGCCATTTCTAATAGCGGTGTGGCAACTGAAGTTCCTAATAGTGGGCATAGACTACTTCACAAAATGGGTGGAAGCTAAAGCCTTAGCCACTATTACAAAAAGGAACGTGAGAAGCTTCGTTTGGAGGTTCATCTTATGCAGGTTTGGGATCCCTAGAGTCTTAGTCTCAGACAAAGGGGAAACAATTCGTCAATAACTCATTCCGAGACTTTTTCTCACAGCTAGGAATCAGAAATCACTACTCCTTGCCCGCCCACCCTCAAGCTAACGGCCAAGTCGAAGTCACAAACCGATCCTTACTCAAAATTCTCAATACTCGGCTCGAGGGGGCAAAAGGCATATGGCCTGAAAAGCTGCTGAGCATACTATGGGCATACAGGATAATAGCACAAACTCTTTCAGGAGAGACACCAATTCGGCTAACATACGGGAGTGAAGCAGTCATTCCAGTCGAGGTCTGACTCACAAGCTATAGGATAGAAAATCATGATGAAAGCAGGAATGACGAGGCTATATGTCTACAGTTTGACCTAGTTGACGAAGTCAGGACGACAGCATGGCTAAACACTACAACTCTCGGGTCCGGCACAGAGACTTTCGGGTTGAAGATCTCGTTTTAAGAAATGTCATGGGCGCTGCTAGAGATCCAACCCAAGGGAAGCTCAACCTCAACTAGGAAGGACCTTACCGAATCACATCATGGCAGAGGAAAGACACTTACCACCTGGAGACACTAGACGGACAAAAGCTGCACCATCCATAGAACGTCGAGCACCTATGGAAGTACTACCAGTAGAGAGGATGGCGTGAAGAGCGGCACCCCTTTATTTCTAGTTTACCTTAATTAATTTTAGCTACACTCCTCAGTTTTTCTATTTTCTTTAGTCTTCGTTACAATATTTTTTTTTTTAAGCCTAAAGGGCAGGTCTTCTTTTTTTAAGGAACTACTTTTTCTACGAATGCGTGGTTTATCGTAATAAGACGAGTTTATTCAGATATAGCTAAGATGTTTATCTATAAAAAATTCAAGTCCACAAAGTGGACGACTTCATCCCAGAAGGATGAAAGCTTATCATGTCTATAAAATGGACAAGCTTATCATCAAAATCCATGAAGAAGATGACTTCATGAAATATTATCGTCTACCCATATTATCATCTACAAAGTAGACGACCCTATTATTAAGTCCAAAAAATGGACAACTTCACCCCAAAAAAGGTGAAAGTATTAAACCCATAAAATGCACAAGTCCACAATGCAGACAAGTCGATAAAGTAGACAACCCTTACTCAGTCCAAAAAATGGACAACTTCATTCCAAGAGGATAAAAATTATTAAGTCCAAAAAATGGACAGACTTATCAATGTCCATAGAGTAGACAATACTGTTAAGTCCATAAAATAGACGACTTTATTATTCAAAGCCCATGACATGGGCAACTTCACCCCAAGAGGATGAAATGATGTTAAAGTCCCTTGAAGGGACAAACTAAAAGTCCATAAAGTAGACGGGTCAAATAAAGTGGATGAACCCATTACTTAATAAAGTGGACGAGATCATTGAATCTGACGGCTTCACTAAATTACCATTTACTTAAAAATGGTCACTGGAACTGATGGCTTCACTAGATTACCCTTTACATAAAAATGGTCATTCGAGCTGACGACTTCACTAAATTACCATTTATTTAGAAGTATCACTGGAAGCCAACGGCTTCACTAGATTACCCTTTACATAAAAATAGTCATTGGAGCTAACGGCTTCATTAAACTACCATTTGCTTAAGTTGTCACTAAAAGCTGACGGCCTCACGAAAATACCATTATCCAACAATGGACGAGCCCCCTAAGTCAACAAGTCAAACGTCCATAAAAGTTGACGAGATTATAAAGTAGATGGATTTATCAGTTTTTAAAAATGGGCAAGTTCTTTCCAAAAGAACAAAATTATGATTGCAAAATCTGCAAGATAGTAGATGGACCTATAACTGAAGAGATGGGTCCATAATCATGCACAAAAATGGATGAATCAATACTATTAAGTCTTGATCCATGGCTAAGCTGACGAGCTCAGCAAACGACCAGGAAAAAGCCATTAAGTCTACAAAGTATATGCCCTTAGAAAAAAAGCATAAAGACAAAGGGCAATGCATACATGTTAAAAACAAAGGATGCCAAGTACCACAAATAAGAGTAAATCACTTACAAATAATAGCCCAAAAACAAATGGGCAATTAAAAACATTGTTTGCAAATTAAAAAAAAATATATAAAAGTTGCAAAAATAAAGCTATGGCTAGACAGCAAGAGCGTCACTTAAAGTCTCTTTACTTTTTTGAACAGGAGGGTTCTCCACGTCTAGATGCTCAATAGACGTGTTGTAGGTGGTGATGGGAGGATTCGTGGCAGGCTAAGCTAAAATGACAACCCTATCGTAGGGAGGAAGGGCAAACTCCACGAGGTCGTCACCTTCGACAATGACGGCATCACTAGCAAGTGTCGTTGGTGGGGGATCATCCATAGTAATCCTGGATAGGTCCAACTCAAGGAAGGCTAACACAACTTGCTTAAGGAAATCATCAAACCCAGTGTCATAATATCCAGCGCAGGAATCGATGAATGAATCTGACGCTTTGAATTTCTAGACTACGTCAGTCCCAGCCTTCTCCACTTGCTCGCGGAGGGTTGTCAACTCTTTTTCTAGCTTCTCCCTTTGACGACCTGCCTTTTCCAACTTATCCCTCGTCTCCTTCAGGTCAACGTTCAGAAGACAGATGACTTCCTTATACTGGCCCTGTTGGTCTATCAAGTTAGTGTTATGCCACCTAACCCGGGTGACGACATCCTCCTTGGCCACACACCGGTCCTGAAGTGCCTTTACACGTACCAAAGCTTGAAAAGGATATGGTCATCAGTCAGTAAATAAGAAAAAGATAAGATAAAAGTTAACCAAGGAAGGAAGCTTACCCATGCTAGAGCAAAAAGAGCTGACGCCCCTAAGTCCTCCGTCCCCAACTGAGCACAAGGATCTATATCCGTCGGTTTTATGAAAGATTCTACCTCCTCGATAGCATAATCTTTGTGTGTCAACAGGCAATCGGTCCCTCAATGACGGGACTAGAAGAGGTCATCACCCCCTTCCCTGCCCCGCGACTTAATATGGGGGGTGACTTCTTTGGGGGCTCATCTCCAGGGGTGATGGCCACCTCTTTAAGAGGATGGTCGTCCTTTCCGTCGGGTTTCCTCTTGGACGAATCCTTAGTGACGGCTTTGGGGGCTGACGAAGACGCCAATTCTCCCTTAGCCTTCTTTTCTTCTTTTTGATGGGCAGCAGTAGCCTTGCCCTTTGCTTAGCTACCTCAATTTCTGCAAAGACAGCAGAAGGGCATTAGAAAAGCTGACAGTAAAGGCAAAAGTGACGGGGATGATAGAAAAGACTACTTACACCAACGAGAAAATTCATCCAACTTGTGAGCATCGGGCGTCGGTTCTGGGCCGCCACAGTATGAATGAAGAGTGCCAAGAGTGATTAATTCCCGACACTTTCGTTGCTCAAGGGGGATGTCTAAAACCCGACGGATGAAGTCCTTTTACTCTTCAGTTACGAGGGGCCAAATGTTGGCTAAAAATAAGAACAGGATGACGACATTAAAACACTTCGAAATATATATATATATATATAAGTGAAATAATGCTGATGAGGTTAAAAGTTGTCGGCTAAAACCTGAATTCCTGACAAGGGCCCAAGTATTGTCAAAATAACCACGGGGCATTGTCTCCCATTCTTCTTGACAACACACCCGGTCCGTCCTTTCAACAAAAAAGTACATAATCTTCTAGTCTCTGTTAGAGTCTGGCATGTCAGACACTAATCTCAAATCCGTATATTCCCTTAGAAGAAACAGTGTGCTGAGGTCTGTAGCAATAGAAGAACTCATCCAAAGAAAGCTGATGGTTTCCTTCGCTCAGATGACCCCATAAGATCTCAACACCTTTAAAGATCCTCCAGGCATTCAAAGCTATCTGGCTGACAGACAACCCCAGAAAATTAGCCAGCTGACGGTGTAAAGCAGTCAGGGGTAGTCTAAGCCTCGCAGCAAACATAGCATCGTACATGCTGACGTCTACGGTTCTCCCTGTATAGCACTTTTCATTTTTCTTGGGGAGACGAATGGGGATATGGTCTAGGATTTGGTAACGGGTGCACAACTCCTTGAAAACCCTATCACTCATCTTTAGTAGAAATTTATTGACACGCATTCCTCAGGAAGGATGAAGGGACGGTTACCTCTAGGACTCCCTGAAGCTTCCTCACAAGACTCCTCGCCACCTTCATCTCTTTCTCTGTCACTATCTTTCTCCTCATCTCCCTCCTTTACTTCACCCTCCTCACTTACTATTTCCTCCTCACCTTCCTCTCCATAACTTCCCACTTCCTCGTCAGGAGATTGGGTTGATGTTTTCCTCTCTGATGACCAGGAAGAGCCCCTTGGACTCATGACTTAAATTGAATACCTCGTTGTAGCCCGCTTCATCGCGGACTGACGACTGATCACTCGACTCGTCACTTGTCATCTTACTACCTACATGTGACGGAGTCATTCTAAGAACCTAAGATGATAGCCTCACTATGGAGTTAAATTAATCGGAATAAAATAAATACGAAGAGAAAGAACTTACAAGTCTCTTAAGCGAGTGACGGTTTGGAAAGCGACGGTAGCAATACAAGCGACGAAGTAGATGAGTTGACATAATAAAGGCGACGAGTCTTCTCTTAAGAAATCAGCAAGGATGAAATAGGAGAAATGAGGAAGGGCGCGTTATATATAAGAGGGAAAATGCACGAAAGACGAAGCGCCACCCTCGTCCAGAAGCGGAGCCAACAAGAATGCGCCACGTGTCCGAGCATTTAATAATGGCTGCTTGAGGAATCTCCCATAAATGATTTTCTCTCTCTCGCCTGGCCAAAAGGAAAATTAGCAACGAAGATATAACTCCATAACCTGTCAGTTCAAACTAATGAGGATATGGAGTAAGGGGCAGCTGATAAAGATAAAATCATGAAGTATACAAAGCATTCCAAATTGAAATTGTCGGCCATACTTGTAATATGAAGTCTATGGCTTTAAGTTGACGAGGTCAATGTAAGGAAGGTGGAAAGCCAATGACCCTAAAGTTGACGGCTCTAGTATAATCTTGACTTGGTCACCACGCATGAGTATATAAGGAAATGTCTTGTATCCCACGCTTAGTGTTAGTCTCTTACAAGGAAAGGATTCCGTAATATACGCTTATAAGGATTCCCATAAGGAAAAGACTTCTAATCCAAGGAAGAGATGTCAACCCTCTGCTACTATAAAAGCTCCAATACCCTTACAAACTAAGGTACGGATAATTCACCCAGCTCTGGTACTCGAGTTGTGAACAAGAGATTTCTCTAACTTGACCGTCGAAGGATATTTGGCCGGTACCACACCGGTACTCCTCTTAAGGTCTTCAGCTTTTGTGTTGTGCAGGTTCCTATCAAGAGCGCATGAGAACTATGTGGCTTACTGACAATTTTTCGGCATCATCAGTAAGATTACATGCACCTGAATTTTAAACAATCAACTAAGTACAAGTCTCCTGAAAGCCATAAGGCTTTATGAACTCCTTAATTCGGTCCACAACAAATAATTGTCCCTCTTCATTAAAATATCCAATATCTATTGTTAGCTTTGTGGCTTCTGGATTTTTGAAATAACCATGAAAGGATTTTAAGATGCTGTATGAATCATACTAGCAATATATAATCATAAGAAAAAAAGAAGTAATAAACTTTGTAATCAACACGACTGATGTTATCTTCTCTTCTCATCTCCTTCTCCATCTTTATATAATTAATTAGTTCTTTATTTTGGGCTGGGACATTTGAGTTTTTACTAGAGTTTTGAGTTCAAGGGCGAGGGAAGACTTCAAGGAGGGTCTGTGGTCCAGTCTCCAGATTACCTTACCACTAAAAGTTTAAAACCTGTAATGCCAACTTCTTTTAAATGAAGTTAACGTCCATCAGAACTTTCAAACAACTGCATCCCATAGTGATTCAAAGATTTTCCCAATACGTTTACTTGATGTCTCATTCCTATTTTGCATATTTCTTCTTCTTCACAAAACATAATAATAATAATAATAAGATTAATAATTGTGTTAAACCATCTTCATATGTTTCATAAAAGAGTACGGATGAACTTGAGCATAAGAATCTAAACGATAACATTGATATGCACTCTAATATCAAGCCGTATTTGAGCGTATATGAGGAGATGTCCTAGTGAAACTTAATTTCAATTGGGAAATAATGCACCATAAAATATGATATGGAGAAATGTCATTAATATGATCTCAAAATATGTATAATACCGTGCACACCTTTTGTTTTTTTTTTTTTTTTTTAAACAAATTAAGAAACTAAACACTTCTGAAAAAAAAAAAAAAAAAAAAAAACTATAGCAAAATACGATAAATCAAAAGGGATAGTATCATAAGTAAAATTACCACTTCACTGATCAGTACTCTTTCTGTTTCATATCTAAATGGACAAACCATCAAAACTTAGAAGCAAGTTGTTGAAGTTTCTTCCACATGCAGCCACAGCAGTAACCTTCCAAAGCCCACCTGTTAGCCCCCATAAAACCCATAAAAGAATAAATCGATCTAATAGTATCTCCTAAATTGAATGAGAATAGGTGCATGTGATCGTTTAACTCAATTACAATTTATAATGTTTAAGATCCCAACATACAAAATATCTAAATAAAAATAGTATAAAAAATATGTTCATTAGTTCAGAGAAAAAATAACAACAAAAATCTAAACAGTTTAATTTGTATGGAAAGTTAAAAAAAGCAAAATTCAATTTTGAATTTAGTTAAATTTTCTCCAAGCATTGGTATTATATATATATATATAACATTTTTTATGAAAAAAATATATATTACCTAGTTAGTAATGGATTGTATATAGTAGTCATGGTATATATATATATATATGATTAGGTTTTTTATGGTTTATTTATATTGAAATCCTCCTTTTCCATATTGAATTAACTCACTTGACATAAAAATTAAAAAAACTTACATTTTATTAGACATGTGAAGCAAAATTAAACTCCTGTAAGGACACGTTTTGCAGCCTAAGCCCAAAATGTATGGGATCTGGGCATAGTGAGCCCAATACAATAAATTTGTAGAGAGTGGGTTAGAGAACTAGGCTCTAATGAATTTGACAACAACTAGTATGAATTTAAAAGATGATCAAGCACGAACAAGGAAAATAGAGCTGAATTTATTCACTGTCCGAGGAGATCTTTTTCTCTATAAATCAATAACAAATGGGTATAAATACAATTTTGACTTCTACAGTACTCTCTTTCTATTTTTTCGACCCCCATCCCATGGAGGGTCTCTCACATTATATAGCTCCCTTTAAACCATCTTGATCCTACACTTGTTGATCATTTGAGCCCTTACTTGAGTGCATGTCCCATCAAACACCCTCTTTGACTTTCTGTGAGTCGTGGTAGCCAAGACAGCACTGTTCAGGGATCTTCTCTACATAAATGCGGCCAAAAAAGTAGCTGCAGTGCATTTAATGCGGTGGTAGCAGCTTTTTCTTAGATATTTTTGAGTTCCCATCACTCTTATACATGTACGATGCACGTCCTTATAACTGGAGCCTCCTGGAAGGTCACCTTGATTGTTGAAATACAGATTTAAACTGCATTCATCATATCCGAGGAGTAGTTCCTCCTCGGACCACCCTTCATTCATTCTTTACTTATGAGACTTTAAAATTAGAACCTTTCATAACTATTTGTCCATTTTCGGACCATTTAATATCTTCGGACTAAGCCCAATACCCAATATATGATTCTGGACCCTTATCCCTACAACTTTAATTGAATTCTAATTTTTACATTCAATTAACTAACCTGGCACAAAAATTTAAAAACTTAAATTAAATGAGACTCGTGGCGCAAAATTAAACCCTAATTAAATTTTAATTTGAAATCTAATTAAATTTTCTCTCCGTTTTGTTTATTAATATATATATGAATTTTGTTTTTGATGCAAATCAGTCAGGCGGAAAAGCTAGTGGCCCTCGTGGGGTGTTAGTGTAGTTAAGCTCATTAAAACCTTGGGTCTAGAAGACTGTATACCCAAAAGCTCAAAAGTCCATATATATGCCTATGTCCACTAACCAATTTGAGAAAATTTTGGCCTAAATGCCTAACCATAGTACCATAAATAAGCCCAGAATGAATTTGATAGGTACCTGTAATCCGAAAAAAGGCTCTCTGAGCTGCTCAGTCTTGTAACTTTCTTCAGCTTCTAAACTAAACCCAAATTTTTAATACATAATTTCAAAGGGGAGAAGTTAAAAACATCAAATTTTCAAATAAGCAAAATGCAAGTCCAAAACAAATTAAAAAAAAAAAAAAAATCAAAGAACCTTGTGATTATTAGTCATGAGCTTAGGCCAATGGTCTGTACGCTACCATGAGAACCTTATGACCCACATGATAAAACTGAAGCTTAGCTCGCAAGCTGTTTTTTTTTTTTTTTTTTAGGCATCGTTTCCATTTGCATAGATATTATGGACCCCACAAAATTAGGCAGCGGAGCTAAGATCTCAGCTAAGGAGGAGCTAGATTGAGAATAATGCATAAATGTACATTTAGTTCTTATATTTTGACTTTTTTTATTATTATTTTGGTTCTTACATTTTAATTTTATTATTTTTAGTCTCTAAATCAATTAATGCGTGTTATTTTCGTCCTTTCTGTCAGTCAACCGACGAAAATGACTGAGATAACTGCTGAAGGAATTAAAATATTATTAAAAAAATGCCACGTTAGCATCTAATTTTTTTTAAAAATAATTTATCAATTTTAACTTAAAAAAAAAAAAAAAACAGAATTAAAAACAATAGAGCACAAAAACAAACCCAAAACCAACCAAGAACCAAACACAAACTCAAATTTAAAAACACAAACAACACAAAAACAAACAAAAAAGAAGGAACTCAAAATCCCAAAATGGCAGAACACACAAGAGCACAAACCCAAAAAAATCATACAAACCTAGAAATCAAACACAGAAAAACCATAAAAGAATATTGTAATAAAACTTGATTGCTCAACACAAACCCAACTCAAACACAAACCCAGCTCAACCACAAACCCAGTTGCTCGAAATCGAACAAGCCATGGGAGTTGAGGGAAATTACGCGTTTGCCATTGGATTTGTCGCGGACGTAAACCTCGAACGGTTCGAGGCGGGGTACGGCGTCGTATTCCTCATTCAAGTAAACAATCGAGGACGGAGATGAATCTCCGTCTAGAGTCTTGGTATCAAGGTTTTGGAGCTAGAGTTTCTTGCTTGTGAATTCGGGAACAATGACATTTGGGACTTTGAAGCGTTTCTTCGGTGGAGGTGGGATCAAAGAAGGGTCTTCGTTGATTTTGAGCCATAGGATCCTGTCTTGGTAGGCGGAGAGGGAGAGAAACAACGGCTTGATTTGATCGTCGCGACGGTTAGTGATCTTGGCGACGAGGTCGCCGTCAGAGATGGAGACGCTGATGGTGATGAGAGAGGACGGGGAGGGTTTGCAGGAGTGGGCGCGTTTGCAGAAAGGGGTTTGGTTGTAGTTGCGAAAGTCGTCTTTTTTCCTTAAGGGTCTGATCTGAGCTGGGTTTGTGGTTGGTTCTGGGTTTGTGGTTGAGCTGGGTTTGTGTTGAGCAATCAAGTTTTATTACAATATTCTTTTATGATTTTTCTGTGATTGACTTCTGGGTTTGTAGGATTTTTTTGGGTTTGTGCTTTTGTGTGTTCTGCCATTTTGAGATTTTGAATTCCTTCTTTTTTTTGTTTGTTTTATGTTGTTTGTGTTTTTAAATTTGAGTTTATGTTTGGTTATGGTTTTGTTTTTGTGTTATTTGTGTTCTACTTGTTTTTAATTTTGTTTTTTTACTTAAAATTAATAAATTATTTTAAAAAAAAGTTAGATGCTGACGTGATTTTTTTATAATATTTTAATTTTTTCGGTAGCCATCTCAGTTATTTTTGTCGATTGACTGACAAAAAGGACGAAAATAACAAGTGTTAATTGGTTTAGAGACTAAAAATGGTAAAATCAAAATATAGGGACCAAAATGAAAAAAAAAAAAAGAAAAAAAAAAGAAAAAAAACATAAGGACTAAAAGTCCATTTATGCCTTGAAAGTAAAAATAATTGTGACAAAATGTGCCACGCAAGACAATTGTGACAAAGCGTACACATTTGCAAGACAATTGTGACAAAGCGTACACATTTATAAGTGGTATTAGTATTATTGTTTCTCTCTACTACTCGTAATAGACCACTTCAACACCAATAAGTCTAAAATTACAATTTTTTTGTTACAAAAATTTTCACAATCATTAAATAAGAAATATTATATCCACAATATTTTCACAATAAATTATATGTGATATGTTGTTACTGATGGACAAAAAAGTAATATTAATGGTAAATTTAAATTGAGAGATGCTACGTCTACAACAATTCTACAACATTTTTACAACAAATCACAAGTGGTTAGTTGTTATTGGTTCAAATTTGAAACTAACACTAAGATTACTTTTTTGCCCCAACAATAATAACTAGTAACAACCTGCCACTTAGGATTTGTTGTAAAAATATTGTAAAAATGTTGTAGACATATCATTTCTCATTTAAATTAGAATCAATAACAACTTACTATCTATGATTTGTTGTGTAAATGTTATAAAAATGTAATAAATGAAGCACTTTCCATTACTAAATTAGCAAATAATAAATGGTAAATATTAAATTAATATTAGTGGCTGGTCAAACAAGTTAAAAACTAAACTGTAGTAAAATTTGTTGTGATAGAATATTGTGTATACAACTTTTTTTTAACAATCGTGAGATTTTATTGTGAAAAATGTTATATAAGTAGTATTATTTATTGTTGAATTGCGGTGAGAAATTTAAAAATATTAAAAAGGCATGAAAGTTATCAAACGTACAAAACTTTGAGTCTTAAGTGGGACCCATTGAACTTTCTTTTAGTTATAAAATGACGAATAAGTGACATATACTATATGGAGATATGAGCTTTTCTTTAACAATAGAGAGACTTTCTCATTTGTGTGAGGGGAAATTTGAGATGAAGGAAAATTAGAGGGGGCCAAATTACTTTTAGACATTATTTTATAGGAGTTTTGGGGAAGGTTAGGGGGGCAATTGCCCCCCCCCCCCCCCCCCCTTTTTGCCGAGAAAATACACCATGAATCCGGCGTATATTTCCATCCTCTCATATAGATGTGAGCATACTTTTATGTGAAAGAAAGAAAACATATACTAGATACGTAGTATATCTCATCCCTCTTACCCCATCTAGCTTTGCTAGTGTTTTCAATCACAATATTTTATTCTATTTTTTTGGTTTGTTTTTGAGCAAAGCATACTTAGAATTTAAAAGGGTTTGAAAGCCATATTTTGGAGGACTTTTATCCTCAGGGCATTAAAGTCCTCCCATCGCATGATGACGTTTGATCCAAGGTTTTGATTCTCATCCATCCACTATCTCGTATTTTATTTTTCATATCTATTTTTATGTGTTAAAATGTGGAGAATCTTGTATCAATTATGGATATATGTGTGAAATAATGAGTGTCAAAAGAATATATTTCCTCCAAGGAATTGTTTGGCTTCACTTTGCCAAAATTAAAAAGTGGCATAAATACATTGTATTGCTGTTTATAAAGTAATTCTTAGGTATTCCCGGAATATAAAGAGTAGTATTCTTTCTTCTCACATTCATGGTAAAGTCCACTAATTAAATTCATAGTGGGGTTCATTATAAATGTGAGAAAAAAGAACACCATTTCTTCGTACTTTACAAGTACCTAAGAATTTTACCTGTTTATATCATACCAAACTTTCTTTTTTAATTCTTTGGACACAAAAAAAAAATAATAATAAAAAAATTAAAAAAAATCAAAACAAAAATCAAAACAAAAATGACTGCCTTAAAGGGTACATAAATGCATAAAATTGCATGCCCAATCAACCAAGAAACTCATATAGCTTTATTTTAATTCAGGCCACAGTCACTATGAGTTTTTTCCTTCAATCTTCTCTGTCCCTCTTCTCTCTTTCACTAGATTGCCAGCAACCGCTAGAACTTGCTTTTCACATAAAACAAATGGTAGTGAGAGTCGTTCCCCTATTACAGTCCGATGCATGGCATCCAAAAGAAATTCCGACAATTCAAGCATTATTAGGAGAACGGCAAATTAATTACCAACCTCCGGTTTGGGACTACGACTATATGCAGTCACTGAAATGTGAATACGTGGTATGGATTCTGTTCTTGTTATTCTTGCTCTTGGTTCTTAGAAGTAGAAGCATTTGGTATCGTTTAAAAAAAAAAAAAAAAATTAGAGAATGCCACTCTTACTCTAGTTTATTCTTACTCCACTTTTCTAATCCACAAAATTGAAAGAATGAGATCTAAAATATATGAGACCATAATGGTTAAATATTATAGTGTTGAACTAAGTATAAAAAAAGCTATGTAGTTTTATTAATTTTTTTCCTAACTATGGAGTTACATAATTACAGTCAAAAGAAAAGTGTAATTTTATCTAAATGATTGTTGTGAAGGGAGAATCATAACTAGAAGAGTCAACAAATTGAAGGAAGAAGTGATAATGATGCTAGACAAAATGGTGGATCCGGTAAATAAACTCGAGTTAATCGATCTCTTGCAAAAACTTGGTTTATCAAATCATTATAAGGATGATATAAAGAAATTGCTGAAGAGCATATACGACAATATTTCGAACAATGATAAATGGGATAAGGAGGCTTTGTTTGCTGTTGCTCTCAAATTTCGACTCCTTAGACAGCATGGATATAATGTTTCTCAAGGTAACTAAAGGAAGCCCTCTTCTTTGTCCACATTAAAAGATCAAAAAAGTGGTGATTGTATATCTAAATATACTTTGAGTTTAATCCATCTTAAATGAGATATGCATTCTTGATTGCAGAGGTTTTTAGTAGTTTCACGGATGAGTTGGGGGGATTTAAAGCACACCTTTATGAAGATACTAAAGGAATGCTATATATGTATGAAGCATCATATCTATCTATAGAAGGTTAAAATGTCTTAGAGCACGCAAGAGATTTCACAACTAAGCATCTAGAAGAATTCGTTAAGAGAAACAAAGATGAGTATCTTTCCATAATAGTTAGCCATGCCCTGGAGCTTCCATTGGATTGGAGGATGCCAAGGTTGGAGGCAAGGTGGTTCATTCTATATATGAAAGAAGTGATGATATGAATCCTACTTTGCTTGAGCTTGCTAAGTTGGATTTCAACATGGTGCAAGCAACATTCCAGGAAGATTTAAGACATCTATTAATGTATATAGGATGACCCAATCTATGATTTTAGTTGTGATCATCTGATTCACAAAAAACCTTCTATTGCCAGGACATGCGTGGCTCTAATATCATGTGGTTAGGGGTGGAACCAAGAATTTTTGTTTGGGAAAGCCACGTTGCAGCTAGGGCTGTACACGGTGTGATGCGGCCGGTTTTTGTGGTCGTTTCTGCACCGCACCGGAATCTTCGGTTTCCTAAAAACCCACGTCGCTGCCGCGCCTGAGTAACGGTTTTCTGACAACCTCGGTGGCAGTTTCAGTCGGCGCGGTGGTCGGTGTCCACCTGTCTATCACACACACACACAGAAGAGATATCTAAATTCTAAAACCAAAATCAAACCCAGAAAATTCAAGGATTCAAACCACAAATTAAAACTTAGATCAAATCTAAATATTAAAAGATTCAAAACCTATTACAGACCCAAATATTAAAACCCATTACAAACCATCTGTCTGAGTCTGACTGAGCTAAGTGATGGAGCGAAAGGAGCTTGAAAGACTGAGAGCAAAACTCTAAAAATAGAGAAAAAGAGACAAGTTAGAGTGTTAGACAACTGGGTGCTGGGTACGTGTATGGCTGAGAGTAAATAAGGAAAAAAAAAAATCTTATATAGTGACTTAAAAACACTAACCAACTGCGGCATTTTTATTTCTTTATTTTTTGTTTAAATGCAAGACAATTAGACAAGACCTGAGTGAGACTATACTTTAGGACTGACACACGCTAACCTTTTTTATTTATTGAAAGGCTTATTTCCTTTGACTTCGCACGCGGGTGAGAAAGAAACTAATGAGTCCTCATCACCAAAAAAAAAAAAAAAAACCTGAGAGACTGAGCACGGCGTGCTCAGCACGCCATATATTTTTGAACATAGCATAGGCCATGGCGTGAGAAACTAAGAGCACGTCTCAGTTAAAAAAAAAAAAGTATATACATATTAAACATACTCGGTGTGGTTCGGCTCTCGGCGGTGTGCACATCTCAGCACCGACAGCCGCACCGGTCCGACGTCGAAATTGAAAAGATGCCGCCGACCACCGTGTCGGAAACCATCGGCAGAGCTCTGAAGGGGGCGGATCGGTGCGGTCAGACCGGTTTCAGTCGGTGCCGGTTGATTGTTGAACAGGCCTGGTTGCAGCATTAATATATTTATCAAGATAATCTCCCCCCCCCCCCCCCACACACACACACACACACACACTTTTTTAATTTGGTAAGTTATATATATACACAGAGCTTAGTATTTTCAATCAAAATTATATTTGAGAGCGATTTTTCATAAAATAAAATTCATTTTTACCATTTTCATAGTGAAATTCTTCAAAAGTTTCATTTTTTTATACAAATTATTAAATTTTATACTAAAGTAAGTCAAAATTATTTCAGTTAAACTAACAAAATTTTCAAAAACATAAATGATCCAAAACTTGGAGGAATATGTTAGGCTCCAAACATATTTGAAGTTATCCTGCTCTAATCTATTATGTGGCAACTAAAGAGACATTTCGTGTGAAGTGTTTTTTTTTTTTTTTTTTTTTTTTTTTTTTTTTTTTTTTTTTTAAGATAGAATTTCTACTCTAACCTAATCTAAGTGTATATGTGTGTGAAGCTCCCTCCTGGAGACATTTCATGTATAGTTTTAGTGACAAGATTTTTTGAATGAGCCAATGAATTATTAATCCCCACATAACGGGTTGAAAACAATATATTTAAACATGTTTGGTGTCAAATTTTATCAAATATTTAACAAATATAAGAACACATTTTACAATAAAAAAATAGAATTGCGAAAAATAAAGTTATTTCTCTATAACTATTAGACAAATTATTTTTTTAAAGAACATTATTGGACTAATTTAAATATTTGGGGGAAGGGGGAAACTCTTATTTTTGTAGACTAAATTTTGAAAATATTAAAATAATTATATATATTTCAAAATTTATGGCCCCCACCCTTGTACGTAGCTACGCCCCTGGATGAGGTAATGGTATCCCATTAATTATTGAAGGTCCATGCTCCTAAGTTTTGTCTTTTTTCTTTGGGTAAACTGACAAAACATGTTCTTTTTGGGTCACGATCAAACACAGTATGATTAATTACAAAGCATACTCAGAAGGATTTTTTTTTGGAATGAAAAGCATACTTTGGAAGACTTTTGTCTTCGGTTCATTTAGGAAAATAATAGGATCATAGGACCATAATTTTTGTCAGAATTTGCTCATGTGGCAAGAACGGTGGAGAAAAAGTGGTAGGTTCATGTAGCTCCACAAGTCCACCATTCACGAATTGCCATGTAAGCAAATTGTGATAAAAGTTGTGATCCTAGTACTACGTACGGTAAAATCCTTCTATCCCATTCTCTTCAATGATGTGGTCTGGTCCAATCAATTGCTTGGCTTTGCTATGCCAAAAAGAGTGGTTTTTTTTTTTTTTTTTTTTTTGGGGGGGGGGGAAGGCGGCGCTCAAGAAAAGGCTTAAATATATTGTACTATTGTTTACATCATACCAAACTGTCTTTTTCTTACTTCTCTTTTTTTTACTTCTTTGGAAACAAAAATTAAAAAAAGGGGGAAAATGATAGGGCTTTAAGGATATATAAATGCAAACAATTGCATGCCCAATCAACCAAGAATCTAATATAGCTTAAGCTCAAAAAAGAAGAACCTTATATTGTTTCATTTTAAAGGCTGTCACTATGAGTCTTCACCTTAGTGTTTCGGTGCATCTTCTCTCTTTCACTAGATTGCCAACTTCAGATAGAACTCACATCTCACATAAAAAAAAATGGTAGTGAGTGTCGCACCCCTCGTCAAGTCAAATGCATGGCTGCCGAAAGAGATTCCGATTCAACCATTATTAGGAGAATAGCAAATTACCAACGTCCCATTTGAGATTACAACCTAGAGTCCAAAGTTTCTCTTGATCATCACCAATAGAAAAATTAAAAGAAAGAAACTAAAAGGAACTATATATAACTATAATATTAATTGTTGAATTTTGTTTTTGATGCACATCAGCCGAAAAGCTAGTGGCCCTGGTGGGTGTTATGTAGTTAAGCCATTAAAACCTTGGGTCTAGGAGCCTGTAAACCCAAAAGCTCAAAAGTCCATATTTAGTTCATATGCCTATCAGCCTAGGTCAACTAACCAATTGGAGAAAATTTCGGCCTAAATGCTTAACGATAGTACCATACATAAGCCCAGAATGAATTTGATAGGCCTGGAGTAATCCAAAAAAAGGCTCGCTGAGCTGGCCAGTCTTGTAACTTTTTTCAGCTTCTAAACTAATGTCCAGCAACAAAAACCAAATTTTTAATACATACTTTCAAAGGGGAAAAGTTAAAAACATAAAATTTTCAAATAAGCAAAATGCAAGTCCAAAACAAATAATAATAATAATAAATCAAAGAACCATGCGATTATTAATCACGAGCTTAGGCCAATGGTCCAGTGGCAGCTCCAAAATTTTCTTTTAGGGGGGTCAATGGTGTCTTGAGTAAGATTTTGTTGTTGGGGAGTAAAAATAAAATGATTATTTATTTATTTATTTTATATACAATTGTCATATTACATACAATAATCTAACATAGTATTCTAAATAGTATACAATACAACTATACTGTAAAATAGTCTAAAAAAATTATTAATAGTTTAAAGATCAGTAAGAAAACAACGATAGAATGCATATAAATAAATATAAATAAATAACTAATCACAATATTTTTCAAATTAATAATAATTTATCATAATCGTATGTAATATCAATTAAATAAAAATATATGATATAGAAGAATACTAACATACCTAAGAGTAGGTCTAAGAGTAAATGTTAAAATAAGAAAATTAAATAGTAACTTATATAAGATTTTGCTTTTGAAGTGTATGGATTTCTAACCACACATGTGGTCATTCTCTTGGAATTGGAGCAAGCACTGAAAGACTTTTTGGACTCAAAAAAATTGTAGAACACTTATCAAACTACTTGATTAGATAGAAAGAAAATATAAAAGGGAGAAAGAGAGAATGAAAAAATAATCATAGATTTAAATATGTCAGTTATAAGTTTAGATAAAAAAATCAATTGCAACTTGTCATTTAACCTTTATTGTAAAAATATTGTGAAAATAGCACTAATATGATCATATTTCAAGTTTATTTCAATTGGGTTTAAAAAAAATTTAGGAACAAAATGTTCAAAATTTTATTTTAAGGGTTAAAACAAAAACAAAAAATTAAAAATTTTATATATAAATTTTTTTTTTTTTTTTTGGGGCCAAGCCAGGGGGTTCATTTGAACCCCCTGGGCTGGCTGTAGAGCCGCCCATGCAATGGTCTGTACGGTAGTGTGAGAACCTTATGAATGATTGCCATGTGATAAGACTAAAGCTTAGCTTGCATGCTGTTTATACTTTATAAGCATCGTTTCCATTTGTATAGATCTTTTGGGACCCACAGTATCATACTTTCAGTCATATTCTTTTTTATATTTTTGGGTTAGTTTTTGGGCAAAGCATACTTATAAGAACTCGAGTTTGAAAATCATATTTAGACAATTCACATTAATGATGCTAAAATGCTAAAAAGCTATATTTAACAACCAACACACAAAAACACTCACTACATCAAAGCACTCAAATAAAAAAAATTTTGACACTTAATTACAATGAGCTGCCATCTCTAGCAACTCCTTGCAGCTGAATGTTATAAGGAAATATTGTTTTTTAATCCATATCACATGCGTGCTTTCTTCTCTCTCTCTCTCTCTCATACGTGTGCCTATCCTCTTTCTCTCTTTCTTATCCATGTGAGGCTCTTCTCTCTTTCTTTTCATCTCTTCTCCCTTGCTATTACCCACACTACCAAGCCCTCTCTTCCTATGCCTGACCCATGCCACCAAGCCTTCTTCCCTTGCTTGACCCATGCCACCAAGCCTTCTTCCCACGCTTAACCCAAGTCACCAAGCCTTCTCCCACGCCGCCTAGCCTTCTCCCATGCCTGACCCATGCCACCAAGCCTTCTTCCCACGCTTGACCCATGCCCCAAACCTTCTCTCATGCCGCCAAGCTTTCTTCCCACGCTTGACCCATGCCGCCAAGCCTTCTCCCACACCTTGGATTCTGATTTGTAGGTTATGGATTTGTGCAGGCGTTCTAATTTAGGCATAATTTGGTGGATTTGTGATTTGGTTTTGGGTGGGTATGGTTTATGGTGGACTGGTGGTGGTGATGGTGGGTGGGTATGGGTTTTATGGTTTTTTTTTTGGGGCGGGGGGGGGGTGTGGAGGGGGGTTGTTTTTATTTGTGATTTTGGTGGTTGGGGGTTGAGGTTGTCGATAGTGGTGGTTGGTGGCAGTGGGTTGGGTTTTGCAGTGGGTCTGAGAGAAGATAGATACACAGAGAAAGAGAGAGAGGAAGAGATGAGATTGAGAATAAAAAAGAATTAAAAAAATAATATTTTAATGAATTGGTAAAAAATATAAACCTTTGATGTTGGGTATATTCTCATATTATAAAGTAGGGTGTTAAAATAGATAAAGTAGTTTTTTTTTTAGTTGGTAAAGAGCTTGTTTGGATCATCAATAAATTGGGTGATATCACTCAGTTTTCATCATTAAGTTTCCAAAGCACATGAGTCTTAACAATAAAAATATCTGTGGGGCCCGTGGGCCCGATAGCCTCGGCCCATCGGGTATTAGGCCCAAGGTTAACGCCGAGAAGGACTAACCAGCCAAGGCTAAGTTAGACAAAGCCTCTTTTGTGACCCCCGCCGAGGACCTGTTCGTCCTCGGCATTCTAAGGATAATCTTTAGGAGGGGACAAGCTCAGAGCAAGCTGTCACATTCGCACTTAATGTATTCACCTAACCACTCTAGCTGCATTAATGGGGATATAACCCCTTAGCAGGGCAATGTTGGTCAGAGTGAACCACTTGAGTACTGATAAGGCCTCTGATGGGACAGACGGTCAGAAGAGAGGCAAATGGATGATCAACAGATAGAATAAGGACATAGGCAGATGAAAACTGTATAAGAAAAGCAAGTAAAGTAAAAGGGGGGGGGGAAAAAAAGAAAGAGAGAGAACGAAAAGGCCTCTTCGGCCACAGGCCGAGGAGCATTCCCCCATTTGTAAAGGAACTCTTAGTATTTTTTATAAAGAAGGTTCATGCTTGGTGATCGACGGCCAGCGCCTAAACCTTTAACCCACTCTCTATAAATTTATTGTTTGGGCTTGATTGGGCTGAAAACCCATTCGTACTCAGGGTCAATCCAAATTGAGTCCCTACAATTGGCGCCGTCTGTGGGGAGGGATTAGGGTGCTGGCCGGCGCACCAGGCGAGTGTTCTAAGTATTCGTTTTACAGTAGGTTGAAAAAAAAAATATAGAAGATTTGACAGTAAAAAAGAAAAAAAGATCTTGATTTTATTATTTCATGAATAGAAAAAGTACAAGTTACAATCAGAGGCTCAGGCAGGTGTGTTTCACATACAAATTTATAAGCTAATACTACCAGCTATTTCTACAATCAGAGGCCCAGGTGGAGCCGCCCTAAGAAAAAACTAGCTGGTGGGAAGTGTCAAGCCGTCCCTTTATTGGTATAAAGAGAATGGGAGAGCTTGACAAGAGGCGGAGAAGGGGAAGGGCAATCATGTTTCCAGGCCACCAACAACTCCCTTCTCGGCCAAGCAGAGCTGGAACAAAGAGAGGAGCAGATGCAGAGGCTCCGGGATACCTTCCCCCATGATGTTCCCTCGATTCTCTCCGATCCTCTCGAGTGTTGGCCGTTGGAGATGGCAACACTCGAGCACCGCCCATGAGGTGAATTCGCACATCTTCCTCGTCGGGGGTGTGCTCCGAGGAAAGACGTTAGGTTCTCTAACAACACCCCTCTGGGACACCTCGAAGGGCGCCATCAGGGTTACGCCTAGACTCTGCCGCACCGAAAGCCCAGTGGGGGCTGCGGCCATACCGATTTTTGTCAATCCCGGTAACAATTCCGGCGGGGTTGTTAAAAGCGCTTGGGGAGTTGGAGGAATGTGTTTTGTTCTGTTTGTGTTGAGAGGTCCATGGGTTGTGGAGAAACCATCTCCCTACTTTATATAGGGGTTGGGGGTTGGTAAGAATTAATTCATGCAGAGTTCGAAAAGAGAATTATCAGTTGGGATAGTAATGAAGCCATCAATTTTCAAGGAGGCCGTAGACCGTTGGACTCGTGTTAATTCACGAGGACATTAATGAAAGCGCGTTTCGCGCACCGAGGCGTCCAGCGCGGAACACGAATAGACAAAGGGCGCTTTATAAATGAAAAAGATGGGGCCTCGAGCTGGAGGTGAGATCAATGCTACGTGTAAAGATCATAATCTGACCCAAAGAGGAATCATCTCCAGTAAAGCGGTCTGAGGACAAACCTCCGCTTACAGAAAAATAGAAGTGGTAGACAGAGCCGAGGTATTGTATGGTCTTCGAATCCAAACCTATGGTAAAACTACACACACTATTATATCTGGGTACTAGACAGAACCAAGGTATTGCATGGTCCTCAGACCCAAACCTATGGGGAAACTAGATACTTACAGAAAAATAGAAGTGGTAGATAGAGCCGAGGTATTGCATGGTCCTCGGACCCAAACCTATGGTAAAACTACACACACCATTATATCTGGGTACTAGACAGAACCAAGGTATTGCATGGTCCTCGGACCCAAACCAATGGGGAAACTAGATACTTACAGAAAAATAGAAGTGGTAGACAGAACCAAGGTATTGCATGATCCTCGGACCCAAACCTATGGTAAAACTACACACACCATTATATCTGGATACCAGACATAACCAAGGTATTGCATGGTCCTCGGACCCAAGCCTATGGAAAACTAGATTCTTATAGAAAAATAGAAGTACTGGGCATAACCAGGGTATTGCATGGTCCTCGGATTCAAACCCATAGATAAAATAACTATCTGAAGAAAAACCAAAGCGTTACTTAGAGTCAAGCTATAATACGATCTTTAGGTTTATATTCGAAGGATAACAGATGGTTTCATAAGGCTAACTCCAAAATAGAATACGAATATTGAGCAGAGTACAATAGTAAAGCGAATAAAAGAGAACATCATTAGATGGAAGCAAAGTATTATGTATTCAGTTCAAACGGAAAGTATACAACCCCTTTTACAACGCCTCTGAGGCAAGAAACAAAATGAGATAAAGGAGAAAATAAACAAATTTATCCTATGTCGTATACTAGTCTCCTCAATTCAGTGGGCAAATTAAGTCAATAGGTAAATCAAAAAGCTTTGGCCAAGGCCTAAGGGCTTGGTTTCGAAAGGTCCGCCGGAGGACTTGCCACGTCTTAAGGTATTTCCTGACCCTCGGTTACAACGTCCCCCAACGCTCTTTGGGGCTCAACCTCCTCGGATGGTTGATCAGTTAACGGTGCATCCTCGGCGGTCTTATCGTGACTTTCAACCGGTGGTAATGAGGATCCCTCCTCAGGAGCAGCAGATGCAACCTCGCGAATGGCAATAGGGAAATATACCCTGTCCTCCCTTCTAAGATCAGATGAAATATCAACCCCTGCTTGGTTGAGGGCTTCATGCCAGGTTTGAGAACAATAATGCCTGCACACTGCAGGAACTTGAGCCCGAAGAGTGGCTTCAGTCTTAGCCACCCCATCTGCGAAAGCATCCTCCTCTGCCTTTTCCACAGAGCGCTCAGCGTCTATTTTCGCAAATACCGCCTCGTCTTTGGCTCTCACAGCCTCGTCCCTGGCATACTCGGCAACACCTTTTTCATGGATTGCCTTGGTCAAATTTTCCTTCATATAGGCAATGCTCTCCTTGGCAGTTTGTAATTGACCCTCAACATCTTGCAAGCGATTAGCTTGATCCTCAGCCTGCTTCCTGGCCACGGCTAGGTCAGAGACAGCAGTATCCCTGGCCTTCGTCATTTCTGTCAGATCATCGGTCGCCTTTTTCAGGTCGGCCTCAGATCTCTTAAGAGTATTGGCAGCCTCCAAGAACTTGTCACGCTCTTGCGCTAAGGCATTGCTATGGTCATCGACCTCCTCGCCTAACCTGAAAAGAGCCTGGATAGCCTGCCGATAAAAACAAGTAACTCCGTAAAGAGAAAGAAAGATACTAAGCGGCGAACTTTGAATAAAGTAAATAGGTGCCAAAGGACCCACCATTCCTAGATACTTCTTAAGGTCGAGGACAACCTCTACTCCAGTTATATTTCTTAGCTCGGCCATGTCAGTGGGAAGAAGAAGAGATTTCTCCAGGGCCTTGGCTATAAAAGCCCCCTCGGCTCCTTGAGATTCCCGCATCGACGCGTTATCCATCAGGGGCTGATCATAAAGCATGGCAGCGGGTAGCCAGGCCTGAATCTCGGACTGCTGGCTGGCCTTCTTACTCTTCCGTTGATCACCGAGCTTCAGTTGCTTTGGAGGCCTGCGAAACCTACCCTCCTCGGCGGGGAATGGGATTTGCTCCCATCCATTGGCTCCTTACCCTTGGAAAGTCTTTTCCTTTTCGGGTCATGAGACTCGGTAGGAGAGTCTGTTACTGTGGGAGCAGAAGACGACCTAGTTTGCACAGTTAGAATCTGGGGTAGAGGTGCTGGAGGCTGGGGCTGCGACTCTTCTGGTCCACCATTCTTTGAACCGCCTTCGAGTAAGTCAAGAAGATTGGTTTGGGGCTTTCTTTTTAAACCCATCTCGGCTTGAGTACCAACTCTTAAGGACTGGAGATCGGCTTCGGACAAATGAGGGTCTCCTAGATCACCAGAGGAATCCTCGGACTGATCAGCTAGGTTGAACACGCTATATTCGTCCACAGAAGGACTCAGTTCGACCACCTCCCTTGCCTTCTTAGATAGTCCTTCTTCGGCCACCGTTACTTGCTGGGATGAGGAGGGACCTGCTAGCGGAATGCCTTAGGTATATAAGACCCCTCAGTAAATGCAAAACCGCCTTCCACCACGGTGATCTGCGTAAGCCGGGGGTCACGAGCTCTAATTACGTGCTTCGGGACTGGGAATGATTTCTGAGCTGGGTCGCATCCGAGGATGTGATGAGCAGCTCTACCTGGTTATCGTTTCGTTTAGGAAAAGGTCCGACCTAAGAAGGTCTCCAAATCCGCTTTGTTAACCAGATGGAAATGACGTGCAAAGGCGTGCGGATCTGTGGCAAGAAAAGTGAAACTCTTATGGTTAGTCAACCAAATCGAATATACAGTTATAAAACTTGAGAATACTGAAACCTAAATTATCTCCTCTTCGGATGTCCTACCTGGCTCCCCCTCTACTGTTGGGCAATGAAAGCCGTTGTGCCACTCTCCTGACACTATAAGAAAATCTTGAGTCAACCCCCTGTTGGAATCAGGAAGACACTGGATGAGACGAATCCTATCGTCCCTTGTCTTCATATAATACGTCTTACCCCTCAGGTGATGAAGGTTATAGCACCAGTTCATATCATGGTGAGTTAGTCTCAGCCCCATTTTCTCATTCAAGATGTCTACGCACCCTAATATCCTAAACACATTCGCGGCACACTGGGTAGGAGACAGCCGGAAATGCCTAAGATAATTGAGGGTCACCGGCCTCATAGGGATTCTCATCCCTCCTTCTACAAAAGCGAATATTGGGATCACAACTTCACCCTCTCTCCTCTTAAGGTACCACTCCCCTTCTTCACAGTACTTCAAACTCATATTATTGGGTATTCCATAGTCGACAATGAATTTGTTCATCATCTCGTCAGACTCAACCAACTTCTTAAACTTACCCATTCCCTAAAGATGACTAAAAGTTCCAAAAGAAGAAAAGGAGGAGTAAAATCAAGGAAATTTGAGATCGATAGAAAAAGAAGACTTAAAAGTATGACGGTACTCTTCAGATAGTGTACAAGTCCAACCAGATTCAAATCATACGTGTCAACAATTGTAAGCGCGAAAATGATGAAATTGAGTGGTTCAAACAGGTATTTATACTCCCCCTTGGGTTCCCTAAATGTAACCGCTTGTTCATAAAAGCAAAAGATCATGCCATTGAAAGTGGGAAACGTGGTGCCGCCAAAATTTAATGTGGGCACCCATTAAGTCTTGAAACGCTAAAAACGCGCATCGGGCAGTCAAAAAGCCGCCAGCGTTAGCACAAACTGAAGTGGGGCGACTCGTCTAGAGAGCCCGCAGGTATCAAAACCCTCCTCCCCATCCGAGGGAACGTGTAGCAGGGTTTTGAGGGGCTATTGTGGGGCCCGTGGGTCCGATAGCCTAGGCCCATCGGGTATTAGGCCCAAGGTTAACGCCGAGGAGGACTGACCAGCCAAGGCTAAGTTAGACAAAGCCTCTTTTGTGACCCCCGCCGAGGACTTGTTCGTCCTCGGCATTCTAAGGATAATCTTTGGGAGGGGACAAGCTCAGAGCAAGCTGTCACATTCGCACTTAATGCATTCACCTAACCACTCTGGCTGCATTAATGGGGATATAACCCCTTAGCAGGGCAACGTTGGTCAGAGTGAACCACTTGAGTACTGATAAGGCCTCTGATGGGACAGACGGTCAGAAGAGAGGCAAATGGATGATCAACAGATGGAATAAGGAGATAGGCAGATGAAAACTATATAAGAAAAGCAAGTAAAGTAAAAAGGGGGGGGGAAAGAAAGAGAAAGAACGAAAAGACATTTGTAAAGGAACTCTTAGTATTTTTTATAAAGAAGGTTCATGCTTGGTGATCGACGGCCAGCGCCTAAACCTTTAACCCACTCTCTATAAATTTATTGTTTGGGCTTGATTAGGCTGAAAACCCATTCGTACTCAGGGTCAATCCAAATTGAGTCCCTACAATATCTTTGGCTTGGTTTTTAACATTTGTTTCCATAGCTCAAAAGTCAAAACTCAAAAAATTGAGTTTAAGTGATGAAAACTAAAAATTGATTTTTTGTGTTTTCATATTTAGGAATATGAGTTATGGTTGTAAAGTTGTAAAAAAACCAAACTTGTAGGATCCATTCTCCTCACTTGTCCCTCTCAAGTCAGACCCGCTTATCAATCACCATCGGCATTTTCTTTTTTCTTCTTTCTTTCTTCTTCTTCTTTCCTTTTCTTTCTTTCTTTCTTTCCTTCTTTCTTCTTTAGACCCACTTCAAGGCTTCTTCTTTTTTCCTCATCTTCTTCTTTATTTTTCTTTCCTCTTCAAACCCACTCCAACGTTTTTTTTTTTTTTTTGGTTATTCTTCTTTTCTTCATTTTCCTTCTTTCTTCCTTTCTTCCTTTCTTCTTTAGACCCACTTCAACGGGTTTTTTTTTTCTTCTTCTTTTTCTTTCTTTCTTTCTTTCTTTCTTCTTCCATTCCATATTATAAATATAGATGCATTAGAAGTTTAATTCATGGAGTGAACACCAAGTCTTTCAAGAACAACTTCACTATCAGCAATATTAGCTCTAGGAATCTTTTTAGGGTGATCACTGAGAAATTTAAATTATACAAAATTTAATAAAGAGACAATTTAAATATATCAATGTCAAAAAAAAAAAAAAAACGCAAATACATGAAATATTACAATTTTTTGTTAACAAAGAGAATAAGAAAAAAAAAAGATTAATAAAAGATAAAGTGTAAATTGAAAATGTTAATATGAGAATAATAAAGTGACTACAATAATTTCATAACAAATCTTATGCAACAAGTTGTTAGCCTGTTATTGGTGAGTAAAACATGTCAATATTGAACCCGAATTAAAATTAGTAACAGCTTACCAAATAAGATTTATTGTAAAAATGTTGTGAGTAGCATTACTCTTATATTTATTAAACTCAAATTCTTATGAGCCTCAAGTAAAAGTGTTCAATATTTTTATTAGAGTGGGTTAATTTAGTAAATAATATATTTTTTTTAAAGTATATATACACAATATTTTTAAGTCACAGAACATATTAATTTAAAATAAATTTTTATAAATTTTTTTTGGGGCTATCAGTACTCTTTCATTTCTCAATGGACAAACGTCAAACCATCAAAACTTAGAGGCAAGTTGTTGAAGTTACTTCCACAGGCACGCACAGCAGTAACCTTCCAAAGCCCACCTGATAGCCCCATAAAAACCATATCCACCGTTTCAATCATATCAATGCTCCCTTCAGAGGTTCGAAGAAAACCCAAGAATGCAAGCTTTGACTCACGAGAGCCCACTTCACCAAAAGTCTCATGCATGGGCCAAGTCAGATTCAGTAACAAGAAAAAGAGGACCAAACCTATTAAGCCGGTAATTTCACTTCCAGGAAACACCGTGCAAGTTTCTTGTCCTAAAGATGAGGTGAAGATGAAGAAGCCGCCAGAGATTAATATTATTAAGGGACCAAAAGAAGGTGGGAAATCTGATGTTTTTTATGATGACACAATGGTTTCGAATCAAGCAGTGCCTTCTTTGGGTAAGATAAAGCGGTTTTCAAGTGCTCGTGGTGCGTTGTCAAACTTTGATTGGAGGATTCATGATGCTGTTGTGGTGCCGGATTGTCAAGATGGGCGTCTGAATGTGGAGAAAGATAGCAAGGGCAATAAATTCACGGAAAGGGATTTCTTGCATCGGATACCTGCATTTTCCTCTTATAAATATATGAGTCATACGTGACGCAACTTTGAACGAGACATAAGATTTTTAATATGGTAAAATTTAGTTATAAAACTGGTTGTTACGACTTTACTCAATAAAATAAATATTATTATATATGTAAAAAATATAACTATTGAATTACATATTCTTTACGTTTTTAATATACATAATAAATTTTGTGTCAATTAGATATTATTTATTATATGATTTATAAAGTTTATATTTTACCTATAATTTTAAAATATAAAAAAACTTGTAATTTAAACAATTTATTGATGATATAGCTATTGATCTTTAATTTTTTAGAAATTTTGCAAGTATGGAGAATATAAAAAGAATATGTCATCCAATGGTAGATTTGTCAAAATTCACCTCTAATAAAAAGATATTAAGTAAAGTTGTAGTTTAAGGCTACAATCAATTTTGTAGCTAAATTTTGTCATTTTTTATAACATTTGTGATTAATATATAATAAAAATAGTGTTAGTGATAGATGACATGAATTGATGTTTAGATCATAACTTATTATATTTAAAAAATAATAATAAGAAACATCATTTTCTTAATATTACTTCGTTAGATGAAGAAGTGGTATCTTGTGTATCAAGTTATCAACAACTAGCAACATGGCTCGATCAAAAAAAAAAAAAAAAAAAAACTACTAGCAACGTATCTCTCACATTGTGTGGACTCCACCAACTTATGTCGGCCGTGTTGTAGTGAGGTGCACGGGAGAGTAGCTGTGGAGCCAAAGAAAGAAGTTAATTTGTGAAAAAGAAGAAACCATATGGCTCCACATGCAAAATAAATCGCCCATGCTGATTCAATTTTGTTGGAGATCAACCTCTAATTAATCCGCTTTCGTTTTTGTACTCCCCGCCCCAAATTTTTTTTTCTTCTTCTCTATGTTTTATTTTGTTGGTTCTATTCTCTCTTCCATTAAAAGAAAAGTTTCTCTTAGCTAAAAAGGAAAAAGAACAAAAAAAGAACAAAATAGGATAATTATGTATGATGTTTCCATGAATTGAATGACACCTAACTGAGAAGAACTCTTCAACCAAACCCCAGGTCTCTTAACCACTTATTATCAGACAAAAAAAATCAAAATATATATAATAGGTACATTAATGACGTATATGTTCCCCACAAACATGGCCTGCATAATTTGTACTTCCAATTTTAGTCCAAATAATTGATTAAGAGATTTGGACTTAGAACCTTATGGATAGTATAAGATGTGAAAACTCCAAGATCAATCCCTTATGTTAATATTTATTTGCATAGACCACAAATTAGTGAAAGAAGGCTTTTTAGATTTCTTTTATTAGCAATAGTGTTTGAGTATCACATTCAACAACCATTCAACAACCGACAAGAAAGAGAAATGACCCGTGTGATTGACCCATTTTCCATTATGGGCTAGGAATTTAGGTTTTTCATCATTAAATACAAAGACAAGAAATCACTGCCGACTCTAATTTCAGTAGTCCAAACCGTAGTGCTGAGTGATGTGTCATGGCCCATTGATTTTCATGCTATTTATCCGAATTTATTTATTTATTTTTTAATTTTTTTTACAAAAGATAAAAATTTTACTCTAACTTAATCTAATTGTATATGTGTGTAAAATTCACTCCCAGAGACTTGAATCCCAGCTCTTCCCCCCTTCCCCCACCTTGCCTCACAAATAAGGTCATTTAGTTAGAATTGTGAAAAAGTGGAAGGATAGAAAATGGTGGGCAGATAGAAAAGTGGGAGGATAGAAAAGATTTTAATTTCCCTTATTTTTGTTTGATTGGGAGTGAAAAACTAGAATAATGGAAAAAATTATTTTGTATAAATTTACTCATTTACCCTTGTTAAAAAAATGATGCTCAATTAAAACAAAAAAAGAGATAAACAACCCCAAAAAAAAAAAAGAATCAATCACCTAAATTTATTAAAAAATAAAAATCATGTAAAAAAAAAGAAGAAGAAGAAGAAGAAGAAGAATTGTAGGAAGCCTGCCCAGTAAAAAAAAAATTTAAAAATTAAAAAAAAAGGCAACGTGGACAAGCAATGATGTCCAATTTTTCCCATTAGTTTTCTCTCTATTTTTGAGAGAAAACTTTTTAGTGGGCCTGAAAAGAAAACACTTGAATTTCACAATTTATTTTTCTTCCTCCCCACCTAACCAAACACACTTTAAAAAAAATTTCTTTCTATTTTCTCTTTGAAGTTTTTCATCCACCCTATTTCACCTCTAAACAAACTCACTCTTATACTTGTAAAAATGACCATGTACGGTAGTAATCTATACTAAAAAAGTTACTAAGTTCTAGCCCACGAATCACAATCTCCCTCAACAACTTTCAAGACACTTTCGAGTTTTTGTGAATACTTTATCTTGTGTTTCCTCCTTTCTCATCTATCTTCATCTTTATTCTTCAAAAACCTCCATTTTTTAAATATACTTTTTCAATAACACCCCGATCCCAAAGGTGCCACAAGGTTCAAACTCTCTGCTACAAGCAAAGCAAGTAACCAAATCCAATTTTGTCATCATTCAAGTATTCCATACCTTCCTTGAGTATTTGATAAAATTTTTGAATATTATATTCCACTGGATCTCTCTTAAAATTTGCTTATAATTTTGACGTGTAAATAATTACAGAAATTTAGTTACATTTATATAAATACTTGATAAAAATTCTTACATTGACGTGCATTCATACAATTAATGTGAATAATGGTATGAATGATACCCTCTCTCTCTCTCTCTCTCTCTCTTTTTTTTTTTTGGCGGAAGATCCCATAACCACCTGATGTGTAAAGATAAGTATCATTTTGCTTATTGAATTTATGTAATAATTTTTTTAGGTCAAATTTTATTAGTTTTATGGTGGTGCAATTTATGTTATATCCTAAATAAACAATATATTTTTTCTTTGATATCATAAAGAAACAGTAATTGTGACCAACAATTGTAGGTTTTATTCTTTTCATTTTCAGTTTTTATTGTTAGTAATATGGTATTGGCCTCGAGGTGGAAGTTTAGTAGTCAAACACTTCATCTATCTCACCTTAGTTTTTAAGTATAAGTCATATGAGACGCATTAGTATTAGTATTGATTGGGCCATTTAGTATTAGGTTATAACTCATCACGGTAAAAAATGATTTGCTCCCAAGAATCCACCTTTTTTATTTTATTTAGCAAGGACAAAAAATAATTGTGGCGTTATTTGGTTATTTTGCTTGCATCTTTTGGTTTTCAAGTAGGCGAAAAAGTAGGTTCATATATGCGTCTTTCCAATTTCTCTATAGTCGGGGTTTATGGCATTGTTGTCTCACCAATTACAATAGTTCTTTGGGTAAAACCATATAGAAGAATATACAATAGGCATCAGTTAAACTCCATTTATACCCGAAACGATACAAGAGGTTAAGGCAAGTAATTATGATGTCAAAATCTGCAGGAAACCAAGTTTGATTTCATCCATTTTTTTTTTTTTTTTTTTTGAGAAAGAAATGGATGGATTTTATTAATAAAATTCAACTATATCTAATTGTAAAATCGAACTAATATGAGATGGGACATCTTCCATCCATATTTGAAAATCTGGTATGCATAATGCATTTTTGGCTAGACTATGAGCAACACCATTGTCGTTTCTCTTAATGTGAGAATAGAACAATCCTTCTCTATGAACATGTGAAAACCTAATACAATAAAATAAACTAGCAAAACATTTAACATCACGACTAAGTAAACCAAAGGATTCCAAAGACTGTGAATCTGCATTCAAAGCGTTCATTGCAATCTCTGAAACTCCCTCGGGAGTGACATCTTCCAAACTCAGTTTAACATCAAACTGTAAAGCCTTCGATATAGCCAAAGTTTCAAGCTCTATGACAGTTAGGGGGAGAAGGATGATTATGACCATGTGTGCCAAGCCTTTTCCTTGGCATTCTCGGATAATCACTCCAATCCCTGTCCTATCTTCTTCTTGAAACATTGTGTCAATATAATTTGTACCTGAACCCTCCACAATTACATCAATAGTCGATCTCCAAAACAACACTAATCCACCTCCCATATCCAAAACAACATCCACAGGATTTTGTTCCCGGAAAATTGCATCATCAGAGTTCACCTTTAGGATCGGCCATGGAGGTGGTTTCCAAATGGCATGGTGTGGAGATTGGTCGAACTGATCTGGCTCATTACCATTCATTGTTGTTGTTGCGCTTTTTTCCTTGTCTGGATTATTGACCATATTAACCGACCCAAACTCATGAGTCATCACTAATCCACCTGGAAGATCCCGAATATGCTCCTCTGACTTATTACCAATCAATTCCTTGCTGTTGTCCATAATGGAATTCCCTAAAACATGCTGCTGTTGTAACGTAATTGATATGCCATTGTCAACATCAGAGATTTTCTCCATATTATTTGCTACCCATTTATTTCAGGAGCCGTTTCCACAAGTTTAACTGTTGCCCCATCATGATTCAAATTTGTCATTAATGCCTCCCTAATCTCTTCCGTTTCCATATTTGAATTTTCCTCCCTTTGTGCCGCCATATCACTGCTGTTCAACACCACTGGTTTATCGTGACCCCCCTTCCCCGGCCTTCTGTCATTCTCCAACCCCGATTTATCATAAAAACCAGGGACAAAGATCACCTTCGCAGCAATCATAAACTCATTTTTCCTTTGAACCTTTGGAAGTACATACCCTTTCTCTTCCTTATCGGATAAGGATAATTTTCTCCAATCTTTGGATGAATCCTCCATGCTATAGCAGATAAGAAGAAACTCCCTCCCACCCTATTCTGTTTCCTGTACTCCGAAAAAAAACCCATAAGCTCTACAAGCACCCTTGGCACAAGAGAGGACACACGAAGAAAAAAACCCACAAGCTCTAGAGGTAAACTTGCTACCTTTAGAGAACAAAACTCTCCTTCAGAAAGAAGGGACTAAAACTTTTATTGCCTAAGAGAAGAGAGAAAACTCACTTTCTTAGCGACAAAGAGCCTATTTAGTAATAACATGGTTCCAGGCACCTAGCATTATACCTATAATGATTGGCCCAGGAACACTATTACCTAACTACACCAACTATGCCCAAACCCCTAAAAAACTTTGAAAAAACTGGTAGCGTGGACTCCGCCAACTGATCCTTATGTTATTCTAAATATCAATGGGAGGTTCTGACTTTTGGTTGTAAAATGAGGAATTCATTTGGAATTGGTTTAACTACCATTTTTGTTCGCCAACGTTTGCCTTACGTTGATTTCATCTACCTTAATTTTTAAATAAGAAGTGTCCACAGATCACCAACCATCAAAATAGCAGTCATATCAATGGAAAGTATTTGAATTTATTTTTGAAAAATTTTGGTGCTATACTTAATTATAAAACTTTACCTATGACTTTTGGTTGGTGAAATGATAATGGTAGATTCACGTAAAAACACTTCTTCATTAATTATAACTCGTCATATGAGTAAATTGTGAGCAAAATTGTATGGTTTATTTTTGCCAAATACATTTTTAGTAGATTTTGTCGGTAATGATAATGAAACCGAAAAGTACGTTGGTTTGGATAGGCCAAGTTTGCCATTATCAGGAAAAGACTTAAGATTGCACCATTTAACATACAATATAGTATTACTTACATACATGGCCCCCATGCCCCACGTGTCTATCCGCATCACTTTCCAACGCACTTCCTATTCCAAAACCGTAGCGATAAAAATAAGGTGACAACACGCTCACACACCAGAGTCCACAGGGTCCACAACACCACACAAGTCACATTCTCACTTTACTCTACTGTAACTGTAACTGCTAACTCTCCCACTTTCCTAATTTTTTTTTAGTCGCACTCTTCCACTTTCTCCTTCATCGTTAATTCCTCTGCTCCCTCGACAAACCTCAAAGGCCAAAGGAAACTATTGTTCATCTTCAAAAGCAAAAACAACCCCCTTTCTTTTTAATAAAATTTACTTTTTCAAAAAAGATATTATAATAATTAACAAACATAAACACCAGCTTCCAAAGGCGCCACGAGGCTCATACTCTGTGTTACAAGCAAAGCTATTATCCAAAAATCCTGTTTTGTCACCATTTCCACACTATTCCTTTCCCTTCCTTCTTTCCTTCACTCACTATACAAATAGTACCCACTGTATACTTTGATCTTAGCCAAAAGGCCGAGAAAGGTATCACTGTATACAATCCCTTTCAAATTTGAGTACCGTTTGTTGCCTGCCACGTCATCTTCGTAAAGAACACCATGGAAGATTCAGTTTCCGGTTCCGTTTCAGACAACAACAAGCAGAATCGCTTCATTCTCCACGGCGACCTCGACCTGAAAATCGTCGAAGCCGAAAACTTACCCAACATGGACATCGTGGCACAACATGTCCGCGGCTGCTTCGCAGTCTGTGACTGTAACTCTGTCGAAACACGTCAACTTTCCGACGAATCCGACGGCCGTGATGGCTCGCAACACCGCCACCGCAACAAGATCATCATCACCAGCGACCCGTACGTCACCGTTTCGGTCCCCCAAGCCACAGTGGCACGCACGCGCGTGATTAAAAACTCGGCCAATCCTGTATGGAACGAACGGTTCTACATCCCACTGGCACACCCCGTAAATAATTTGAAATTCCAGGTCAAAGATAACGACATCTTCGGCGCCGAGCTAATCGGCACAGTCGAAATCCCGGCCACAAGAATCGCCACCGGCGAACTCATCTCCAGCTGGTTCCCAATCCTCGGGCCGAACAAAAAACCGCCGAAAAAGAACACGAGGATCCGCCTCGAGCTCAAATTCACGCCGTTCGGAAAAAATCCAAGGTACAAGCACGGCATTGCGTCAGATCCAGAACACAAGGGCGTGATTCACACGTACTTCCCGTTGAGAAAAGGAAGCTCCGTGAAGTTGTACCAAGACGCGCACGTGCAAGACGAGTCGTCGCTGCCGAAGATTGAACTGGACGGAGGCAAGGTTTACAGGCGCGAGAAGTGTTGGGAGGACATTTGCTATGCGATCTCAGAGGCTCACCATATGGTTTACATCGTTGGATGGTCGGTTTATCACAAGGTCAGGCTCGTGAGAGAGCCGACTCGGCCATTGCCACGTGGCGGAGACTTGACGCTCGGTGATATGCTCAAGTACAAGTCTGAAGAGGGAGTTAGGGTTTTGTTGATGATTTGGGATGATAAGACTTCGCACGATAAGTTCGGCATCATCAAAACGGTTCGTTTTGAGTAATCTTTAGATTATTAAATTCTCTTTACCTGCTTTGCTTTTTTTTTTTTTTTGGTTATTTGCTTTAATATTTTGAGCTGTCATAGGTATGATGAGTTTGTGCTAAAGATAGAATAATAAAAAATGATACGTTAATTAAGGAATTAATAGCCTTGGATAGAATGGAATGATTTGGTGTTGGATTTATTTGATATTTTGCTTATTTTATATATTGGTTGTGGGTTTTACATTACTTTTAATTTTATTTAAATAATATAACTTTCAACTTTTTGAAAATAAGCTCGTTTTTAACTCTTATTTTCAACTTTGTTTCACGTTTACGTAAGTGAAAATAAATAATTTAAAAGTGATTTGATTTAAGTGAAGGGAGTGGAAAAGATAAGAGGCAAGCCCAAAGTAATATTATTAGAATAGTAAAAAACGACATTTCAATTAAAGGCTATGATTTCAGATAGTATAAAATGGTAGAAAAGAATATATGTGGCTGGTCCTAATTAGTCCGTTGAGATCCATGGTTGAACTGAAAATTTTGGGACTAGGGCTTGGTTGTTGTTGTTGTAATTGTGTTTGGAGTAATGGCTGTCATTCTTTGAATCGCTTGGTTCATGGTAATGGTTTCATTAGTAGATACCAAACTAGTTGTTAGTGTTTGTACTGTAATTGAATTTAAATACTTTGGTGGTGATCATGAGGGGACATTGATGTTACTGTGCATGTGTATTTTGCAACTGGGTTGTGTGCCTTTTGAGTTGTAATCTGAAGTGGGATTGGTTGCAGACTGGAATGATGGAAACGCACGATGAAGATGATACCAAACTAGTTGTTAGTGTTTGTACTGTAATTGAATTTAAATACTTTGGTGGTGATCATGAGGGGACATTGATGTTACTGTGCATGTGTATTTTGCAACTGGGTTGTGTGCCTTTTGAGTTGTAATCTGAAGTGGGATTGGTTGCAGACTGGAATGATGGAAACGCACGATGAAGAGATCAAGAAGTTTTTCAAGCATTCATCAGTCACTTGTGTGTTGGCACCTCGCTATGGTAGCAGTAAGCTGGGCTATTTCAAGCAACAGGTGAATATGTTCTATGGGTTGTGAACTGTCTTTAGAAAAATAATGATTTTGGTGTTTGTTTATTTTGGACGTATTTAATTATTTTCAGGTTAATCGCATTTTCAATTGTATTGGATTTGGAATCCTAGTTTCATTGGCTTAGTTTTATTATTTCTTTGATCTTGATATACCATTTGCTTTCTTTTGAGCTGGAAAACTTGCTGAAGTTGCTTATGTGATGGTTCCATACAGGTTGTTGGAGGCCTTTTCACACACCATCAAAAATGTGTTCTTGTGGACACGCAAGCATCTGGTAATTACCGTAAGATAACTGCATTTTTAGGAGGGATTGATCTTTGTGATGGTCGATATGATACACCTGAGCATCGACTATTTCGCGATCTTAATACTGTATTTGAAAATGATTATCACAACCCTACATTTCCGGTAAGTTTTTGGTCAAATGGTTTTGTAACAGAATATTGTAACATGCCATCTATATATCATTTAAATGCTTTTGATATTTTTTTCGGGTATCTATGATCTTGGTTTTTAACTCAAAGGGCTTTTATGTGATTGCATAATTTTTCATAATGGCTTTAGAGCAAGAGATGACATCTATAGTTCTTAGAACCAATTCTAAAAATATAATGTTCTTCCATTTCCTCCCCACCCCCCCAACCCTTTCTCCTTGGCTAAGTGATCTACCATATGGCTTTAGAGCAAGAGATGATATCTACTAATCATGTTGCTTGAGGTTCTTCATCTGGTCCTATGACTATAAGGCGTTGAAAATCCTGGCATATAACACCATAGTAGTTAGTATCAGACGATATGTGATGCATATCATCTGGTGGTGTGGATCAAATCGGCGCAAAATAAAAATGCTGTAATTTAGGTGCGGATTGGGTTGACTCTTGAATCATATGATATAAACATGCATATTGTATGAATTGTGTTGAATGGTTGAATTGGACATATTGGTCGATACATTAACAATTGTGTTTATATTTGGCTTTTATTCATATTTGAGATTTGATCAGAGTCCAACAAGTCGTTGGACTTATTTTAACACAAGTTTCTTCAACCACTCAGTTGAGCCCCAAAAAATAGCCATGTTCATGACTTTGCTCTGTCTCTGTCTCTCTCTCCATACAAAATTTAGACCACACACATTTTCATTTCAAGTTTGGTTCTGAAGTTCCCCTTCTGTCTTCTCTCTCTCTCTCTACATGGAACCACAAGAGTAACCATAACACAAAAGGCACTCCTAGTCCTAGGTAGTGGATTCTCTTCAATTTTAGTTATATGTCATTATGCTGTAGTAATGTTTAGGTTACATAACTGACTACTGCTTCCACCTTTCATCTCAGAATGTTGTCAATTATCATGCCACCCATCAACAATATATATTGTACATTTGTAGGCCTCATTCTGAGGATAAAATTTTCAGGTGCATAAATTTTAATCAGATGCATTCCGGACCTGTATAATCCATTCCGGACCTGCATAAATTTTCTATAATCCATTCTCAACTTCTTTGTACTCCTTGTGCAAAGTTCCATTGTACATGCTAGATGTTGTACACAATTTGTGTGCCAACATAGTTTTAAGCTAACATAATGCTGCCATATTATTAAAGTAATTTATGCACATCATCAAGTTTGAAGTCATGATTTTCCCTCATTTTTTTTTTATTTTTTTTTATTTTAGGTGCATTCCTGCTTATTTCTATTATGTTGTTACCAGTTGTGATGCTGTAGCAGGTGTTTCTTTTTGACTTCCTCTGTTTTGTCCATATGTTTTATGAATCAACTAGGCTGGAACCAAGGCTCCAAGGCAACCATGGCATGATTTACACTGCAGAGTTGAGGGGCCTGCTGCATATGATGTTCTTATAAACTTTGAGCAGCGTTGGAGAAAAGCAACAAAATGGAAGGAGTTTGGACTACGATTCAAAAGGGCTACTACCCATTGGAGTGATGATGCTTTAATAAAAATAGAACGCATCTCTTGGATACTAAGTCCTGACCTATCTGTTTCTCAAAAAAGAAAAGTAAGTCCTGACCCATCTACTAAAAAGGATAAGTCCACAGTTATTCCATTAGATGATCCCAAGTTATGGGTTTCCGATGAAGATGATCGTGAAAATTGGCATGTTCAGGTTTGATTTTACAGGTTTCTTTTATGTTGAAGTTCCCATGTTTTAGGTCCATTGACTCGGGATTGAAAATTTCCTCTACTTATTTTGCTTTTGTAGATTTTTAGGTCCATTGACTCGGGATCAGTGAAAGGCTTTCCCAAAAGTGCTGAGCTTGCTGAGAAACAGGTTTTATATGACTTTTTTCTTTCCTTTCTTTTTTGTCTTTATTTTTAAACCTTCTCTCTTTATGTAGAAAAATTAATTTATATTGACAAGATTTTCAATGCTTCTTTGCTGTGACATAGACCTAGACTTCTATACATCAGTAATCAGTTGCACATCATATTGCAATGTCCTAATTTCTAATTGGTATTCTTCTACTGCAGAACCTTATTTGTGCGAAAAGTTTGGTTATAGATAAAAGCATTCAAACAGGGTACATCCAGGCAATCAGATCTGCTCAACATTTCATATATATTGAAAATCAGTATTTTCTTGGATCATCATATGCATGGCCATCGTATGAAAATGCAGGTCAAGTTCATAATCTTCTGTTACACCACATTATTTTACTTGCTTGTCTATACAATATTGTTTCCATTCCTAGTAGCTGAGTTCTCTTTTTGCTGAAGAATGCATGCGCTGGAGTATCTAATGTAAACTAGTATTCTTGAGAACTTATTTGAGAACTAGCCTCTAATACATATAATATCTGTCTTATATAATGCCATCTGCTAATGTATCCATGCAAAATTGATGAATTATTGTCAATTTTTGAAATGTATTTAGTAGTTGTTGAAATTCTACGTAATTTTAGCCTCTGTAAGGATAGCTTGATTGTTCTCTCTCCCTTAGTATTATTTCTGACCTTAGATTCTGTTCTTTGTATTTTCTGTATATATATTTGGGTAACAATCATGTTCTAAGTATAGAATATCTTCCTTATTTGTTGGATGGAACACCTTCTCAAGTTATTGACTTTCATGGTTTGAGCAGGAGCTGATAATCTAATCCCGATGGAATTGGCATTAAAGATAGCTAGTAAAATTAGAGTGAAGGAGAGATTTGCAGTGTATATTATCTTACCAATGTGGCCTGAGGGTAATCCAACTTCTGCAGCTATGCAAGAAATTCTCTTTTGGCAGGTAATGTAGTTATTGCCAATGAATTCTAGCTCAAATGGCACCTCCACCCCTTGTAAGAGCAAGGTGGAAGGTGAGGTCGTGGGTTCAAGACCTATGGGTGTGTGTGTAAATTACCAATAAAAAAAATATGATTAATTAATTTTATACTATAAACTGGAAATTTTGTTGCATGACTTGGGACAAACATGAGGAAAAATAATTCATGTGGCCAACCCAATCTAATCTGTTGAGGATTCATAGTCGACCCCAAATTTGGGACTGAGGCTTTGTTGTTGTCTCAGGACAGACATGATAGCTACAGATGGCTGATACTTTCTCAAAATAAAAATCAGGAAAAACAAATAAAGGACTTCTTTTTGGCATCGGTTACCTTCTCTCTTCTATTGCTGCTAACCTATAGGCTGAATTCTCGGCAATTATTGGTTTGGATTGATTTATTAATAACAATTCCATATGTTATTAGAGTCAGCTGGATTTTAAACTTTTTTGTTTTAGGTTGTGATCTTGAGATGTTATGGAACTTAAGTCCAAAAAGTGGACAATATAGATGATGGCAACTTGAATAACACAATTCATATTCTAGCTTTACTTGTTTGCTCTTGGCAGGGCCAAACAATGCAAATGATGTATGATATAGTTGCACGGGAACTGAAAGATATGCAGCTTGGGGTTTCACATCCTCAAGATTATCTCAATTTCTATTGCCTTGGTAACCGGGAAGATATTACGGAGAAATGTTTAGATGATAATGCTGCTAAGGTATTTGCTCTAATGGAAATCTCTTTTTTGCTGTTTTAAATTAGCAAAACATACTCCAGTTTGTGGTTGGCCTAGGGTAAACAGGTAGTCCATAACTTCTACTGCTGAGAATTGCGTTCTTTTTTCCAACGGTCACTGTGACATAGATCCACTTCTCAGTAACTTAATTATCTTGACATGGTCCAGGTTTTGTTTGGCATAGGAAAAAATGTGCATCTCAGAGATATTGCTCATAATAACTTTTAAGTTCTCAATGTTCTCATCATGCAAATGGCTTTAGAAATTTTTTCTCATGGGATTTGCCATTTTAATTTTTTTTTTCTCAGCTGTTTTGTTTGATATTTGGCTTTTATTTATTTATTTTACTATGATACATATAGAAGCTCTCAAAATTTTGGAATCACACCATCCTGATGCAATGAAATTTGGTTTCATTTTATATATTTGCAATAAATTAATTCTTTTGGAGTAGGTCATAATTTGAAATTTTCTATCAGGTCTCAGATGCACAAACGTTCAAGCGGTTTATGATTTATGTACATGCCAAGGGAATGATAGTAGACGATGAGTATGTTATAGTGGGATCTGCCAATATTAACCAGAGATCCATGGCTGGTACAAAGGACACGGAGATAGCTATGGGTGCATATCAGCCCCATCACTCTTGGGCATCAAGGAAGAAACATCCACGTGGTCAGGTTGTTATAATATTTCTTGTTTTTTCAAACTTTCCATTTCAGGGCTTTGGAGAATGTTAACAAAACAATGAGAGTGTGAAATGATAATTGATCGTGCTTCACAGTAGATGCTCATCAGACCCAAAGAAAAAAAAATTCCTTTCCCATTTTTGTAACATTTTTTTACGTTCTTACTGAGCACAGCTACGTGCTGGCACTCAGTAGCGCTGACACATCACTTAGTTCATGTTGGTTGCAGACTTTCTCCTTACGCACATGTCTCAACAATACAAAATGAGGGAAAATTATTAAGTACTCTTGGAGTACGGGGACCAAGTGCCCATCACATTTATAGTAGACCTCACACTGAATTTATTTAGTGAGATTCGTCATAAATGTGAGAGGAGGGAGCAACACATCACCGTACTCAAGGTGCACCTGATAATTACTCCAAAACAGGTTGGGTGGTTAACAGTCAAACCAGTTCGGTTGGTGAGAGTGATGACATTACCAAAAACAAGCACACCATGAGATCAGACCCACCCCACCCCCCTTTTCTCCTATTCCAAACAAAAACACATACACACACTAGATGCCTTTTCTCTTCTCTTTAGCTAGGGAGTGTGGAGGGAGAAGTGTGAAAATGGTGCTTGAGCTTTTTGAAGATTATGCTCACGTCTGGGCATGGGTATATGATCTCCAACCATTAGCATTGCCTGTTGTCTTTTGGCAGGGTGTGCAGTTTGAATCTTGTGAATGAAAAAAAAATCACTTAAATTTTCTAATAAGAATTTCATTCTCAATGAGAATTACTTGGCAATGTGGTTTACAATACATATCCATTTGCAGGTGTATGGATACAGAATGTCACTGTGGGCTGAGCATCTTGGGATGGTGGATACATGCTTCAAGGAGCCGGAGAGTATGGAGTGTGTGAAGATGGTGAATGAGGTTGCTGAAGATAACTGGAAGAGGTATACAGATGCGGAATTTAAGCTATTGCAGGGCCACCTTCTTAAGTATCCTGTGCAGGTAGATGAGGCTGGGACAGTCAGCCCCCTGCCCGGACATGAGAACTTCCCAGATGTTGGTGGAAAAGTGCTGGGAGCTCATTCGGCTACCCTTCCTGATACTCTAACAACATAATCTCCATCCATTGTTTGTGTTCCTACATAATTGGTTTTGGAAGAATGGCGGCGATATGTCAGGATTTTGAGGTTATTAAACTGAAGATGTTAAAGAGTTTGTGCTCCTCTATGTCAGGATTTTGAGGTTATTAAACTGAAGATGTTAAAGAGTTTGTGCTCCTCACTCTCTGCCGCTTTCTATTAACGGTTGAGCTTCAATAGGTTTTTAGTGTAATACAAATGAGTGAACATAGCAAGAAGGATGTCATGTTGTGAATGTTGTGCGTATATAAATGCATGGATTCTAGTCTTGTCACATGGAGAGGTCAACAATTACAATGCAAGTCACTCCTTGTTTTGTTCTAGGTGGCTGTTGTGAGATGAGGTTTTTATCTTTTTATTTTTTGGGTTCTTTCTAAGTTCATTATCCCAGTTGATATGTTCTTCTGTATAGACGTATGGTTTACAATTTATGAATGGCATCTCTTTTAAGGTCTTGGATTCAAAAGAAATGCCACCTATTCTTGTTCCCTTGATTGCAGATTTGCTGGCAAACATGCCATATGGTTTGCAAATTATGAATGGCAAAAAAATTGTAGATCTCTTTTGTGGTCTTAAATTCAAAATTAATGCTACCTATTCTTGTTCCCTTTGTCTGTAAAATAAAAGATTTGCTAGCTAACATGCCATATTTTGCATATTGTCAGTTGTGACTTGTGATGGTTTTGTCGAGGTTTTGAGTTAAGCCTATGGCAGGAGAGAGTTTTGGGCCAGGGATTAGGAGGACTAGCATCTGTTCAGTAATTGGTGGAGAGCACACAAGCGATAATGTTTGTCATAAAAGAGACGTTTTTTTTTTTTTTTTTTTTATGAACAGGTCCTCGGCGTGGGTCACAACAGAGGTTTTGCCTGACTTAGCCTTGGCTGGTCAGTCCTCCTCGACGCTGTCCTTGGGCCTACTACCCGATGGGCCGAGGCTATCAGGCCCACGGGCCCCACAGACATATTTTAGTGAATAAGTAAATATCAAACAAACAATATATCCCAAGTGATTAATAAGAATTGAGAATAAAGAGAAGTTTAAAAATAATCTTACAGTGTCATAAAATCACGTTAAAGTGTTATCCTTGTTAATTCGTGCCATCTAGAGTAAATCTCGACACGACAAGTTCTCTTGATCGAACAATTCAAAGAATTAGACTATAACGTCGAACAAAATGGGCTTTTGCCATTTTCAAGCAAATTAATTAGCTTTATACCTCTTTTCTCAAACTAAGTAGAGAAATGTCCCTCTTTTAAAACTCGATTTATGATAAATCGAGTTAGACCCTATAGTGGCGTTTTAATGAGCCTATAATAACGTTTTTTAACTCGATCTCAATGAAATTGAGTTATAGGTAAAAAAATTGTCTACAACTCAATTTTATTGAAATCGAATTAAAAAACGTTACTATAGACTCATTAAAACACCATTGTAGAGCTTCAAATTTTTTTTTTTTTTTTTAACTCGATTTATCATAAATTGAGTTTTAAAAAATGGGCACTTTCCTACTTAGTTTGAAAAAAGGGTATAAAGCTAATTAATTTGCCCAAAAAAGGCAAAAGCCTATTTTGTCCCCATAACGTCAATATTTGTATGGAATGTATTTTCGCGTACGAAAGTTCAAGAACAACCTTCAATAATATGTCTTTCCTTTCAATAGATCAAAGCATGAATACCCAATCGCACAAGCACAAATACTATTCGCACAAGAAAATTATATAGAAGAGAAAGATAACTCTATGTAGAAGAGAGGAATAGTAATATTGTTCTGATCGAGATAGAGAGCCAAACTGAAATTCTGATGGTTCTTTGTTCTGTAATCTTGTTGTATTCCCTGTACGTTCTTATACAGATGGGGAAAGCAAGGATTTGTTTACAATGAAGCAAAATGAGGAGAAGTGGGTTGAGCTCGAGAACTCAATGGAAGATGTTATAACAAGGAGTGGACTTGACAAGAGCGTCTTATTCGACATTAGAGGGAATCATGCTAATTTTGAAGAGCATAAATACTGTTCACACCAAAAAAAAAAAAAAGTATGTAGGAGAGGAAGAACACAAACACAAGGCATAAACGCACAAAGCGAGACGTGTGATATAAATAAGGCTGAAGTTCACACTAATTCCCACGTCTTAATTTAGATATTAAACAAGGTTTACAATGGTTTATAACCACACAAAAAGAACTTATTCTTGATCAATGTGAGATCACTCACACAGTTAAAAGTGTTTGTACCACACCAATATCTTCATCTTCAAATAATCACAAAGGCCCCACGAGATCCAGTACACTCTCTGCTCCATGCAAAGCAAGGAACCAAATCCAGTTTTCTCACCATTCACGTATTCCTTTATTCCTTTCTTAATTCACCCTACTAACACTGTACCTTTCCCTAACTCAAAAAACACTATTATTTTCCCTTTAGTTACTCTCTTTTGCTAAACAAGAATTACAAACAGCGTGAAATGGAAGTGTCCGAGTCCAGTTCAGACGACCAGTTCATCATGCTCCATGGTGACCTAGACCTGAAAATCGTCGAAGCCCAACACTTACCCAACTTGTCCCTCATCGATGTTCGTCAGCTCCGCCGTTGCTTCACCGCCCGTGACAATTACACTATCGAAACCCGTCAACACAAACCCAAAGTCCAATTCTGCAACCCTTACGTCGAAGTTTCAGTCTCAAATGTCATAGTGGCTAGCACGCGCGTCATCAAGAACACCACCAACCCTAAATGGAACCAGTACTTCCATATCCCACTGGCACACCCCGTAAATAAATTAACATTCCATGTCAAAGACGACGACATCTTCGGCGCCGAGATAATCGGCACCGTCCATATCCCGGCTTCGAAGATCGCCACAGGCGAATTCATCTCCAACGATTTCGACATCCTCAGCTCCTCCGAAAAACCACTGACACTAAACACGAAGATTCATCTCGTACTACAGTTCACGTCGTTCGATGAAAATCCAAGGTACGAGCATGGCATTGCGTCGGACAAAGGCGGCGGCGTAGCACGCTCGTACTTCCCGCTGAGAAAAGGAGGCTCCGTGAGGTTGTACCAAGACGCACACGTGCCGGACGGGTTGTTGCCGGAGATTGAATTGGATGATGGTAAGGTTTTCAAGCACGAGAAGTGTTGGGAGGATATTTGCTCTGCGATCTCAGAGGCTCACCATTTGATTTACGTTGTTGGGTGGTCGGTTTTTCACAAGGTGAAGCTGGTGAGAGAGCAGACTCCGCCACTGCTACTTGGTGGAGATTCGACGCTCGGTGAGTTGCTCAAGTTCAAGTCCCAAGAGGGAGTGAGGGTTTTGATGTTGGTTTGGGATGATAAGACCTCTGGAGATAGGTTCTTCAAGGTGCGTGCCTTCTTTTAATTACATGCATGCCTGAAATAATAGCTAGCATTAGAATTGATGTAATTTCAAAAAGTTCCTCTAATATATTATTTATAAGATAATAATTACATCAAATTCGTCTACAAGATCAAAATCAAATCAAACAAATCACACACATCGCAACTAGAATCATCAAACCCATTTGGTACCACCATCACGACCCATCTATGCTCAGCAGATCGCAATTTGTGACATAACCACTGTACTCCACCTAGAACATGGCCTAACCACCCATTTGTGTTGAACAGTAACTCAATAATAAAGATATTTACTATTCATTTGTTATCTGAATGTCAAAAGTGTTGATGTTAATGCATGATGTATTTATTGGTGCTTAATTATTATTATTATTTTTTTAACTGAAATGCTAGTTTAACTAGCTTGATAAAAATTCACTGAGAAGTGATACATAGAGCTAATTTTATGACTATTGATATGATATTTTCATAAATACTGTTCACACCAAAAAAAAAAAAAAGTATGTAGGAGAGGAAGAACACAAACACAAGGCATAAACGCACAAAGCGAGACGTGTGATATAAATAAGGCTGAAGTTCACACTAATTCCCACGTCTTAATTTAGATATTAAACAAGGTTTACAATGGTTTATAACCACACAAAAAGAACTTATTCTTGATCAATGTGAGATCACTCACACAGTTAAAAGTGTTTGTACCACACCAATATCTTCATCTTCAAATAATCACAAAGGCCCCACGAGATCCAGTACACTCTCTGCTCCATGCAAAGCAAGGAACCAAATCCAGTTTTCTCACCATTCACGTATTCCTTTATTCCTTTCTTAATTCACCCTACTAACACTGTACCTTTCCCTAACTCAAAAAACACTATTATTTTCCCTTTAGTTACTCTCTTTTGCTAAACAAGAATTACAAACAGCGTGAAATGGAAGTGTCCGAGTCCAGTTCAGACGACCAGTTCATCATGCTCCATGGTGACCTAGACCTGAAAATCGTCGAAGCCCAACACTTACCCAACTTGTCCCTCATCGATGTTCGTCAGCTCCGCCGTTGCTTCACCGCCCGTGACAATTACACTATCGAAACCCGTCAACACAAACCCAAAGTCCAATTCTGCAACCCTTACGTCGAAGTTTCAGTCTCAAATGTCATAGTGGCTAGCACGCGCGTCATCAAGAACACCACCAACCCTAAATGGAACCAGTACTTCCATATCCCACTGGCACACCCCGTAAATAAATTAACATTCCATGTCAAAGACGACGACATCTTCGGCGCCGAGATAATCGGCACCGTCCATATCCCGGCTTCGAAGATCGCCACAGGCGAATTCATCTCCAACGATTTCGACATCCTCAGCTCCTCCGAAAAACCACTGACACTAAACACGAAGATTCATCTCGTACTACAGTTCACGTCGTTCGATGAAAATCCAAGGTACGAGCATGGCATTGCGTCGGACAAAGGCGGCGGCGTAGCACGCTCGTACTTCCCGCTGAGAAAAGGAGGCTCCGTGAGGTTGTACCAAGACGCACACGTGCCGGACGGGTTGTTGCCGGAGATTGAATTGGATGATGGTAAGGTTTTCAAGCACGAGAAGTGTTGGGAGGATATTTGCTCTGCGATCTCAGAGGCTCACCATTTGATTTACGTTGTTGGGTGGTCGGTTTTTCACAAGGTGAAGCTGGTGAGAGAGCAGACTCCGCCACTGCTACTTGGTGGAGATTCGACGCTCGGTGAGTTGCTCAAGTTCAAGTCCCAAGAGGGAGTGAGGGTTTTGATGTTGGTTTGGGATGATAAGACCTCTGGAGATAGGTTCTTCAAGGTGCGTGCCTTCTTTTAATTACATGCATGCCTGAAATAATAGCTAGCATTAGAATTGATGTAATTTCAAAAAGTTCCTCTAATATATTATTTATAAGATAATAATTACATCAAATTCGTCTACAAGATCAAAATCAAATCAAACAAATCACACACATCGCAACTAGAATCATCAAACCCATTTGGTACCACCATCACGACCCATCTATGCTCAGCAGATCGCAATTTGTGACATAACCACTGTACTCCACCTAGAACATGGCCTAACCACCCATTTGTGTTGAACAGTAACTCAATAATAAAGATATTTACTATTCATTTGTTATCTGAATGTCAAAAGTGTTGATGTTAATGCATGATGTATTTATTGGTGCTTAATTATTATTATTATTTTTTTAACTGAAATGCTAGTTTAACTAGCTTGATAAAAATTCACTGAGAAGTGATACATAGAGCTAATTTTATGACTATTGATATGATATTTTGTGGGTAGTGTACAACAAAAGTGATGTTAGTATTGATTCTACGTGAAAATGATATTACATTAATAAAAAGAAAATTTAACCTCGCATATTATGAAATTTATTGTGTCAATAACATTGTGTTGCTAAAAAATCCAACTTTCTATTATCTTGAGATCCTCTCAATTTTAAATGAATTCATTTGATGGTTCAAATTACGTATTACAAATCAAAAACAATGTTGTTTAAATTTAAAATAAAGTGGCACTTTGTTCTTTAAGTTTCAAATTACATCATCTCTTGCAGTTTTTCCATTGGGTTAAACTTGGTGCACACAAACGATTTTACACAGTTTTACACACAGCCCAAAAGCAACTCAAATCTTGACTTGAAGTGGATTTCTAACTTATTGTGCAAAATAGTTTATATGTAGTAAACATTACATATATCTGTTAGGAAATTGTCTTAAATTCCAATTGTAACTTGAAATGCTAATTGGGTTTCCTAGTTAAAGAAGGAAAAATTAATTTGGTTATTCTTGGGTTTCCTTGGTATGGAAGAAAGTTTATTCTTCATCAATGAAGAATTGTATTCCTTGTCCACAAAAGAATAGGAAATTGGAGTCTTATAAATAGACAATACTATTAAGAAATTTATAGTTTTGGGTCGAGAGTCCTTATGGGGATAGGAAAAATAGAGCATGAAATCAAAGGGAAAAAAAAAAAAAAAAGAATTTTTGCTTGGGAAGTAGTGAAAAAAAGAGACAACAAGGTTTGGATTTTCCCCACAACGTTTTTGTAAAGCACACAAATCAATGAGAATTTTTGAGGCTTTGTTTGATGTTGAAAAATGAAGAAAGAAAAAGAGAAAATGCAATGAAGGAGAGTTGCATGAAAGAAAAAGAGAGAGCAGCCAAGATGAGCTGCTAGAAGGGGAAGAAATAGAAATCAAGTGAGTGCAGTTAGTGTGTGTGAGAGAGCAAAAAAAAAAAAATTTGTAATTGATATACACAAGAGGAATGATATCAAGAGAAACATAAACATGAGAGTTATTGTAATTGATTTAATAATAATGAATTTATTCAAAATTTGTTCTGTGATTTTCCTCTTCAAAGAAAACTGGTGAGTTTTTCTTTGTAAATAGTTTTTGTGTGATTGCTATTTTGGATTTGAAAATTTTGGTGATAATAATTTTTTTTGGGACCTAATCAACCCTCTACCATTGGCATCATCTATGGGAAGCAGCATCACATTGCGATCCTGTCAAAACGAGTGCCATGACAACTCGAGCCAGCAGATAATCAACCTCGAGAGGCAGATGACCTAAAAGACACTTGCATAGTAACCATAATTCTTGAGAACAAGGCGAGACAAATTGCGGAGACCAAACCTTTGACCAATCAAACATGAATTCAGTCAGGCCCCAGCTTGTCGAAGTTCTCTTTAAAGTGCATTGCTCAAGCCTCTCCCTTGCGAGTAAAGCTGGAAAGATCGACATGCGCGCATGTCCCTCTCAGAAGGGAGCCACACATGCAAAGATAGCAAATAGCTTTTTTTCTGAGGAGAAGACGTACAAGGAACCGTAAGGATCGACCTCAAGACATCTACGATCTGAAGATTTCCCTCATACATCAGGAGATCAAAGCAATTTGAAAAGAACATCGGGAACATTTTTTGCCTTGAGAAGGTCGAGGCAAGAGATCCTCGTCACTGACAAGTGCTCACAAGTCACAACAGAAAAAGGTTGGCAAACAGTTTAGACGAAACCTGGGTGCCAGGCAGTTCTACTCGGACCTTGAGTACCATCTCCAGTACCCTTCACACCCTAAGAACTGACCCCCTTAGGGCCGACTGTCAAATTGCTCCCCAGTCCACTTAATCACAAGAATTCTGGTCGGCCAGGGAATGCACACAAGAAGGGTTATGAGCCTTTAGGGAGGCTAACGTGCCATCTGCATTGCTCATTTTGTTAGTTGCTTTAATATTTTGATCAATATAAATGGGTATGAAAGTCTGTGATAAAGATAGGTAAGAGTCACATAAAATGGTTTGATTATATGTAAACGAGAGTGATTAATGTACCGGTAGGGAGAACGATTTGATTCAAGTTGAGGAATGAGAAAAGATAGAGACAAGCCTAAAATAGAATTAGAATAATAATAAAAAATGACAAGTAGTAAAGTATGATTTAAGATAAAATAGAATAGTGGAAAAGAATATATGTGGATAATCTTAATTAGTTTGTCAAGGATCCATAGTTGGGTCCATAAATATGGAACTAAAGCTTGGTTATTGTTATAATTGTGTAGGGAGTGATGGCTGTCATTCTTAAATTACTTAAATCATGACAGTAGTTTTCATTAGTAGATACAAAACTAGTTGTTGGTGTTTGTACTGAAATTGAATTTAAATTCTTATGGTGGTGAACATTGATGTTGCTATGCATGTGTAATTGCAACTTAGAGACAATTATTATTTGAATTAGTAACCGAGTTGTGTTCTTTTTGAGTTGTATTCTGAAGTGGGATTGGTTGTAGACTGGAATGATGCAGACACACGATGAAGAGACCAGGAAGTTTTTCAAGCATTCATCCGTCACTTGTGTGTTGACACCTCGCAATGCTAGCAGTAAGCTGGGTTATATCAAGCAGCAGGTGAATTTGTTTTATAGGTTGTGAACTGTTTTTTGAAATATATTGATAATGGTGTTTGTTCATTTTGAACATATTTAATTATTTCGAGGTTTAATCATATTTTTAGTTGTATAGGATTTGGACTCATGCATGGAAGTACCATTTGATTTCTTTTGTTTGAGCTAGAAAACTTGCTGAAGTTGTTTATGTGATGGTTCTATGCAGGTTGTTGGAGCCGTTTTTACACACCATCAAAAATGTGTTCTAGTGGACACACAGGCACTAGGTAGTAATCGTAAGATAACTGCATTTTTAGGAGGGATTGATCTTTGTGACGGTCGATATGATACACCAGACCATCGTCTATTTCGCGATCTTGACACTGTATTTCAAAACGATTATCGCAATCCTACATTTCCTGTAAGTTGTTGGTCAAATGGTTTTGTAACAGCAAATTTTAACATGCCATTTCCATTTATTCTTTTTTCAAAAGGTGACATTTATAGTTTCTTAGTACCGATTCTTGAGATATATTGTTCTACAATATCCCCCGCACCTTTCTCCTTGGCTAAGTGTTCTGCCATATGGCTTTAGAGCAAGAGCTGACATTTTTTTCCTAATCAAGTTGCTTGAGGTTCTCCATGTGGTCCCATGACCATAAGGGGTTACATGATACTTATCACATGGTATGTATCAGGTCAAATAAAAAAAAAAAAAACAGTTTTAATGCAGGTGCATATTGGATAAACTCATGAATCATATGATACAAACATGCATATTATATGAATTATATCGAATTGTTGAATTGGACGTATTGTCAATTGTGCATTGCATAAACAAGCGTCTTTATATTGGACTTTTGTTCATATTTGAGCATTGACTAGAGTCCAACAAATTGTTGGACTTATTTTCTCACAAGTTTCTTGAGCCCCTCGTTTGAGCCCAAAAAAATAGCCATGTCCATGGCTTTGTGCTTTCTCTATCTCTCTCCATACAAAATTTAGACCCTACACATTTTTCAACTTCAATTTTGATCATCTGGAGATTCTCAAAAAAATAAAAAAAAAGTTTGATCATCTGGTTTCTCTATCCCTCCAACTCCCAAATTCCCCCTTTTGTCTTCTGTTCTCTACTTCTCCCATTCTTTTTTTTCTTTTTCTTCTTTCTTTTCTAATATATGGGACCACGAGGGTAACCATAACACAAAAGGCACTTCTAGTCCTAGGTAGTGGGTTCTCTTCAAATTTACATGGCGTTATGTTTGAATTGCAGTAATGTTTAGGTTAAATAAATGACTACTTCTAATTTTAGTCTCAAAAATTTTTCAATTAGCATGTCACCTCTATAGACCTCCTGCTAGTCTTTCCCTATAATCCATTCTCAACTTTCTTTGTACTTCTTGTGCAAAGTCTCATTGTATGCATACAAGATGTCACTGAAAATTTTGTTTCTCAACACAGTTTTAAGCTAACATAACACTGCCATAGTATGGTAGTAATTTATGCACTTCTTCAAGTGTGAAATGTAGAATTTTTTCCTTCATTCCTTTTTATGTAATAGGTGCATTCCTGCTTATTTCTATTATGACTTATAGGTAGCGGGTGTTTCTTTTTTACGTTCTTTGTTTTCTCCATACTTCTTATGTATGAACTAGGCTGGAACCAAGTCTCCAAGGCAACCTTGGCATGATTTACACTGTAGAGTTGAGGGGCCTGCTGCATACGATGTTCTTATAAACTTTGAGCAGCGTTGGAAAAAAGCAACAAAATGGAAGGAGTTTGGACTAAGTTTCAAAAGGGTTTCCCATTGGCATGATGATGCTTTATTAAAAATAGATCGCATTGCATGGATACTAAGCCCTGCCCCATCTATAAAGGAGGATGGTTCCACATCTATTCAACCAGATGATCCCACGTTATGGATTTCCAGTGAAGATGATCCTGAAAGTTGGCATGTTCAGGTTTGATTTTACAAGTTTCTTTCGAGTAAAAGCTTCCTTTTGGGGGGGGGGGGGGGGGGGGTCAGCCCACAATGACATTCTGTATCCATACACCTGCACATGGATATGTATTGTAAACCACATTGCCAAGTAAATCCTATGGAGTATGAAATTCTGTTATTCATAAGACTTAAAACTGCACTTTCTGCCAAAAGACAAAAGGCAATGCTAATGATTGGAGGTCATACCCCAGCCCAAACATGGGCATAATCTTTGGACTCGTAATCTTGATATCTAATGTGTGTTTGGAAAAAAAAAGAAACATAATACGAACCTGACCACGCGGATGTTTCTTCTTGTGCCANTCTTGGTGACTAGATTGTAAATATCACATCTGTCTTATATAATGCCATGTGCTAATGCATCCACAAAAAATTGATGAAGTATTGTTAATTTCGAAACGTATGTTGTCATTGCAACATTTCTACTTAATTTTAGCCACCATAAGGATTGGCTTCATTGTTATCACTTATTATTTCTGACTTTACGTTCTGTTAGTTATATTTTCTGTATATATATTTGGGTAACAATCATGTGCTAAATACCAAATACCTTCCTTATTCATTGGATGGAACAGCTTCTCAAGTTTGACTTTCATGATTTGAGCAGGAGCTGATAATCTAATCCCGATGGAATTGGCATTAAAGATAGCTAGTAAAATTAGAGCAAAGGAGAGATTTGCAGTGTATATTGTCATACCAATGTGGCCTGAGGGTGATCCAACTTCTGCGGCTATGCAAGCAATTCTCTTTTGGCAGGTAATATGGTTATTGCCAAGGAGTTATAGCTCAAATGGCACCTTCCCCCCTATAGGAGGAAGGTGGAAGGTGAGGTCATGAGTTCAAGACCTATCAGGTGTGTATGTAAATTACCAATAAAAAAAAATATGGTTATCTAATTCTAGACCATAAACTGGAAATATTGTTTCATGTCTTGGGATAAATAAGATAGCTACAGAAGGCCGAAACTTTCTTACAATAAAAATCAAGAAAAAAAAAATAATGGACTTCTTTTGGGCATTGGTGGCCTTCTCTAGCACCTTGAAGAATATGCCCTCTTACTCTGCCGCTAACCTGTAGTCTGTATTCTGGCAATTATTGGTTTTGATTGATTTATTAATAACAATTCCAGATGGACAATATAGACGATGGCAACCCGAATAACACAATTCATGTTCTAGCTTTACTTGTTTACTCTTTGCAGGGCCAAACAATGCAAATGATGTATGATATAGTCGCACAAGAACTGGATATTATGCAGCTTGTAGATTCAAATCCTCTAGATTACCTCAATTTCTATTGCCTTGGTAACCGGGAAGATATTTCTGAGGAAAGGTTAGGTGATAATGCTGATAAGGTAATCGCTCTAATGGAAATCTCTTTCTAAGTGTTTTAAATTATCATGACATATACCGGTCTATGGTTGGCATAAAAAAAGTAGTCCATTACTTCTACTGCTAAGAATCTCTCAGCTGTTTTGTCTGTTATTTGACTCTCTTTCTTTCTCAAAAATTTTGGAATTAAATCATTCTGATGTATTGTCTCATTAACTTACCATTAAAATATGGCTTTATTTTATATTTTTGCAAGAAATTAATTCTTTTAGATTTTATCGTGATTGAAATTTTCTATCAGGTCTCGGATACACAAAAATTTAAGCGGTTTATGATTTATGTACATGCCAAGGGAATGATAGTTGATGACGAATATGTAATAGTGGGATCTGCCAATATTAACCAGAGATCCATGGCTGGTACGAAGGACACAGAGATAGCTATGGGTGCATATCAGCCCCATCATTCTTGGGCATCAAGGAAGAAACATCCACGTGGTCAGGTTCGTATTGTGTTTCTTTTTTTTCCAAACACACATTAGATATCAAGATTACGAGTCCAAAGATTATGCCCATGTTTGGGCTGGGGTATGACCTCCAATCATTAGCATTGCCTTTTGTCTTTTGGCAGAAAGTGCAGTTTTAAGTCTTATGAATAACAGAATTTCATACTCCATAGGATTTACTTGGCAATGTGGTTTACAATACATATCCATGTGCAGGTGTATGGATACAGAATGTCATTGTGGGCTGAGCACCTTGGGAAGGTGGATACATGCTTTGAGGTGCCAGAGAGTTTGGAGTGTGTGAACACAGTGAATGGGATTGCTAAAGAGAACTGGAAGAGGTATACAGACAAGGATTTTACACCATTGCAGGGCTATCTTCTTAAGTATCCTGTGTGGGTAGATAAGGATGGGAAGGTCAGCCCCTTGCCTGGACAAGAGAATTTCCCAGATGTTGGTGGAAAAGTATTGGGAGTTCATTCAGTCACCCTTCCTGATACTTAACATAATCTCCACTCATTGTTGTGTTCTTACATGATTGGTTAGGAAGCATGGTGGATGTAGACATCAAAATTTTATGATGTATTCACAACTATCCGATTGTTCACGAACAAATATTTGTGATCAAATTAATCTTCAATTGATGACGTGAATGATCAACAAATGAAATCAAGTCACATGACAACATCAAATGAAGAAAGTCATGTGGCAACGTCAGAAGAAATACTCATATGGAAAATTCTTATTAAATGGAAGACCAAATTAAATTCATAATTAACTTTCAATAAATGATGAGAGAAAATTTCAAATCAAATACTATTGAGTAGCTTATAAATAGAGGCTTCTCATTTGAGAAAAGGGGGATAGAAACTTAGAGACAAAAACCCTACTAACACTTTGCCAAAATAGAGAGTCATCTTTAAGTCCAAAAGAGCACCCTTGCTCCCTCAAAAATCAAGCCCATTCCTACTTTTTCAAATCAAAATAGGGATTTTCCTTCAATTTAAATCGAAATCAAGCCAACGGCCTTCACATCAAATCAAGTACGTTCAACTACTCATTTAACTTAGAGACATTAAGGCACGATTCAAGATCAAGCTTCACAACCCTTTGGATCGTAAAGTTTCTTGGAAATCGAATCAAAGGAGTTTATTGCATTCTTTCATTTGTAAAGAGTCACATAAAGAATTGTACTCACACATATACAAATCAATATAAATTGATAATTTGTTACACTATTTCGTGATTGTGTGATTTATCTTTTACGAAAATTTGTGTGTACAATGGACATGCCAGAATTTTGAGGTTGATAAACTGAAGGTGTTAAAGAGTTTGTGCTCCTGGCTCTCTACCCCCTTCTGTAAATGATTGGGCTACATCAGGCTTTTAGTGTAATACAAATGCGTGAACCGTGAACGTAGTGAGAAGGTTGACATGTTGTGAATATTTGTCCATATGCAGATGCTTGGTTTCCATCTTGTCACCTGGAGAGGTCACTACAATTACAATGCAAGTCTCTTCTTGTTTGATTCTCAGTGGCTGTTGTGAGATAGGGGTTTTTTTGTCGTTAAACTTTCTAAGTTCATTATCCCATTTGATTTGTACTTATGTATAGATATGGTTTACAATTTATGACTACCAAATAAAATTGTAGATCCCTTTTAAGGTCTTATATTCAAAAGAAATGCTACCTATTCCTGTTCCCTTGTCTGCAGAAAACTGGCAAACATGCCATTTAATTTGCAAATTTTTTTTTTTTACAATATAGAAATTTTACTTTAACATAATTTAAGTGTATATGCGTGTGATACTCTCTTTTAAAGACTTGAACTATGGCCCTTCCCCTTACATCTCACTAGTACTTATACTTGTAGTGGGACCATCGCACCAAAGGTGTGCGGTCGTATTTACAAATTATGAATGACAGACAAAATTGTAGATCTATTTTGTGGTCTTGAATTCAAAAGAATTACTACCTATTCTTGTTCCCTTCTTGTCTATAAAATATAAGATTTGATGGCTAACAAGCCGTATTTTGCTGATTGTCAGTTGTGGTGGTTTTGTCGAGGTTTTGGTGTGTATATTGTCATACCAATGTGGCCCGAGGGAGAGAGTTTTTGGGTCAAAGATCAGGAGGACAAGCATCTGTTGAGTAAATGGTGTAGAGCATACAAGCGATAATGTTTGTCAAAAGACCACCGTTTAATAAATGATGAGAGCGTAATATATATTGCATCTATTGTTTGCACCAAGACCACATGATTTGAAACACAATTTTCCCTGGCGTGGTTGTATAGTTTGTTGGGTAGTGTATATGACAAACCCCTCTTGCTTTTGAAAAAACTTAATGGGCAGTGAAAGAATCTTTAAATAAAATAAAAGGAAAGAAAGAGGAAGAAGAAGCTGTTTATGCAGTTCTTTTTTATGCATTTAAAAAATAGTTCTATCTTAGGTTGGGGAGTTCCTCGTTGGGTTGAGCTGTCAAATTGCTATAGGAAAGCGTTGTAGGTTTACCAATCCTAAAACTAAAAGAATGTATATATTTTGGTAACAATCAATCAAAGTATTTCTTTTTCAACATTCTGAAATAGAAGAAAACACAATAAGTATGAGGCAAATGTAACCACCTTCTCACATAAAGGGGACCTATGTGAGAGGGTACCTTCATATATCTAAAATATTATATATCATCATTATTTGAGGTGAGAGAACCTCTATCAACCAACCTTATTGTATCTGATTAGATATGAGACTATTAAAGTAGACTTTTTGATCAGCAGACTACCCTAATGACCAATCAGGTGTGGGGGGGCTTCTATTTGATTAAGAGTAAATGAGTAAAGTACATTCGATTTTAAAAACATAAAGAAGAAAGATTTTACAACCAAGCACACACCATAAAAGCATAAATAACAAATGTGTTTTTTTTTTGGTAAAGCATAAACAAATTGATGTAAAAAGATTAGGTTTCTATAATATGCTCAAATTTGAAAAGGAAAATCAAATACAAACTTCATAAGAAAAATAAAATTTACAGGACAATAAACGTCCCTCTCCAACAACAAAAATTCAAATGTTTACATTAGTAATTACCAAGGGATAATTGAAACATAAATTTGAGCCCTCTAACTATCTCCAGTGATGCATTGTATATCCTCCTCTCTCCTAATTGATTCTGTGCGCACCTAAAACGGGCTTAAAAGGCTAGCTCACTTTTGGGCTCACAATATATTTATAATGTGGGTTTTGAATTTTCTACTTTGGGCGATTCTAGTCTAGAGACCTAACGATATCTCTCAAATCTCTGTATTTTTCCCTCTCACTCTTATGACTATTGTTCTCAGCTCTTAACTTTCTTCAGAGCCTTTTCAACAACCATTTTCCCTCCTCAGTTTCTCATATTTATAGCCCAAAATTAGTGGAAGAATCATGATTACTCATATAGCTAGTGGGAAAGGAGGTCCAATGTCATTAACTTTATGCGGGTGTTTAGGTGAGAGTGGAGTGTGGTATGAGTGGCCTTGGAATTATTTCCCACTTCAATAGAGTTGCTCGGCAGTGGTATGCCCTGAGACACTACTGGGCAGCCAAGGGATGCTACCCTTGGGCAATTGTCTCTTTGCTCAGGGAATGGTTCACCGAGCGTGATCTAGGCGACACGGCATAGCATGTGCTGATGAAGATCATTTGCCCATGGGCTTTAGGGTGGCCTAAGGCCCGGGCCAAGGGGCGATATGGACTAAATGTCGAGTTGGAGCTCACGGCCCAAATGGGCTTGGATAGGCTTGGGTATCATAGTGTCGTATAGATTCAAATTGTGGTGCAAATTGTGGTGCAAATTGTGGTACAAAGATTAATAGTACTGAAATAAGTTAAATTGTATATTTGGGTTACGTTTGGCATTGGCTTAAAAAGTCAGTTTTTTCTTTTTATAATTTAGCTTATTTTTGTTATTATTCAGCTTATTTTTGTAACTATTCATAAGTCTCATTATACTTTTTGGTACTATTTATAGGTTTTACTATACTATTTTAGCTATATTTTAGTTTTATTCTAAAATTTTTTTACTTTCAACTAATAATCTATTCCCAAACGGACACTTGTTACTCAAAGTATGATATTTGTTTCAAAATCATCATAATACTTTAAAATGTTTTGCTTTTGATTCTTTTACTTCCAATGTATTATAGATAAAAACTACTGAGGTGACAAACGAAAGTTAGGAAACCCATGTTACGTAATAAACCATGTGATCAAAGTGAAAATTGGTTCTCCAATCTTCATCTTCAACATCAACAGCCAAAAAATAAAAAAAAAATTTTAAAAAATAAATAAATAAATAAATGAAAGCACCACGAGGGCCACACTCCACACTATGCTGCTACATACAAAGCAAGGAACCAAATCCAGTTTTCTTACCATTCAAGTATTCTTTCCTTCCTTCACTCTACAAATTATACTCAACCTTTCTTTTTCTTCCCTATAAAAATTTTACAGTTCCAGCAGAGAAGGCCATGGTTGTTGCCACCTCAGCTTTGTGAAAATGGCGGAGCTCAAGTTCGGTTCAAACCAGCATGCCATTTACCTCCACCGTGACCTTGAATTGAAAATCGTGGAAGCTCAACACCTACCCAACTTGTCCCTCCTCAATATTCGCCAGCTCCGCCGTTGCTTCGCCGCCTGCATTGGCAGTGACACTATCGAATCCCCTCACACCTCCACCTACGCCCCCCGCAAACACAAAGTCGTCGATTTCTGCAACCCTTACGTCAAAGTTCTAGCCTCTACGGTCACCGTGGCTCGCACTCGAGTCATCAAGAACACCTTCAACCCTAAATGGAACCAACGCTTCCATATCCCACTGGCACACCCTGTAACTAGCTTGACATTCCAGGTCAAAGACGATGACATCTTCGGCTCCGAGGTAATCGGCACCGTCGATATAAAGGCCTCGAGGATCATCACAGGCGAACTCATCTCCGACTGGTTCTCCATCCTCGGATCATCAAAGACGGACACGAAGATCTACCTCGTACTTCAATTCACGCCGTTTGAGAAAAATCCGAGGTACAACCAAGGCATTGCGTCGGGGACAGGCAGCGTAGCACGCACGTACTTCCCGCTGAGACAAGGATGCTCCTTGAGGTTGTACCAAGACGCGCACGTGCGAGACGAGTCGTCGATACCGAAGATTGAACTGGACGGAGGCAAGGTTTACAGGCGCGAGAAGTGTTGGGAGGACATTTACTATGCGATCTCAGAGGCTCATCATTTGGTTTATATTGTTGGATGGTCGGTTTATCACAAGGTCAGGCTCGTGAGAGAAACGACTCGGCCATTGCCACCAGGCGGAGATTTGACTCTCGCTGAAATGCTCAAGTACAAGTCTGAAGAGGGAGTTAGGGTTTTGTTGTTGATTTGGGATGATAAGACTTCGCGCGATAAGTTCGGCATCAAAACGGTTCGTTTTGAGTAATTGCTTTAGATTATTGAATTCTCTTTACCTGCTTCGCTTTTTTCCTTTTTTTTCTTTCTTTGTTATTTGCTTTAATATTTTGAGCTGTCATAGGCATAGTCATAGAGCTTTTTTAACATGGGAGTCTGTGCTAAAGATAGAATAATAAAAAATGATACGTTAATTTAGGAATTAGCAATAGGCTTTTGAGAGAATGAAATGATTTGGTGTGTGTTTGGCACAAAGTAAAAAATCAATTTATTTTATTATTTAGTATATTTTTGTTATTATTTATAAGTTTTATTATATATTTTTTTTATTATTCATGAGTTTCACTGTACTATTTTAATTAACTTTTTGTAAAATAAGCGAATCTTAGACTCTTGGTGTTGGATTATAAGCTGATATTTTGTTTTTTTATGTATTGTTTGCAGGTCCTATTCCTCGTTACTTTTAATTTTATTTAAATAATTAAGAGGGTGTTTGGTACATGTTTTCAAATAACAATTTTTAGTTTTTAAACAACATTACACGTATTTTCACACATGTTTTTAAACAACAATTTTTAGTTTTTAAGTGCATGTACCAAATACCCCCTAAACTTTCAATTTTTTGAAAATGTGCTAGTTTTTAGTTTTGTTTCACATTATGTAAATAAATTACCAAAAATAAGTAATTTAAGAGTGATTTGATTTAAGTGAAGGGATTGGAAAAAAAAACAAAGGCAAGCCTAAAGTAATATTAGTATAATAGTAAAAAATGACATGTCAATTAAAGAAGTAATAGAGATTATAAGTTCAGATAGGATAAAATTGTGGAAAAGAATATATGTGGCTGGTTCTAATTAGTCAGTTGAAATTCATGGTTGAACTGAAAATTTTGAGACTAAGGCTTGATTGTTATTGTGTAATTATGTTCAGAGTAATGACTGTCATTCTTGAATCGCTTGGTTCATGGCAATGGTTTCATTAGTACATACCAAACTAGTTGTTAGTGATGTAGAACAGACAGCACATGCCTTCCTTGAACAGCAGGGGCGCAGGAAGTCACAACGCAAGATCAAAGGGGGGTGCCAGTAGGGGGCATCGAGGTAACAGTGTCGGAATTGCATGAAATTTGGCAGGTTGAAGGGAAACGACGATCTGATCCAGATTCATAGCTATGACCGTCGCCAAAATTTAGGCGAATTCCTTCATTAAGGCCCCGATAACAGTGTTTTTGCTATTTATAGTAATATTTATTTTTCCTTAATAACTTTTAGTTTAAAAGTCAGAATAAGGTCCCGTCTGTTTTGGGACGACCTTTAAGGTCAGTAGTTTATGATTCTGCAGTTAACTCAATTTTGCCATTTTTGGTAAAATTCGGTAATTTTGTCCCCTAATCGCTTAATTAGCGCGAATTAGGGTTTTAAACGTTTTTTCTTAGTATTTATATGTTTTGTAGCCGTCACAGGCAAATGAGACTTTTATCAATAAACACAGACTTTTGTCAAATTTTCTTCTGGTGGATTCCAGTTTTATCTCCTTGTGGATTCAGGGAAACCCTCGTGGATTCGAGGTTTACTACCAGAAACTAACAGTTTAGTTTCTGTTCCATCAAGAGAGCATCGTGTGTGTTTCTCTTCAGGCTTCCGCGACATCAGTTAGTGTTTGTACTGTAATTGAATTTAAATACTTTGGCGGTGATCATGAGGAGACATTGATGTTACTGTGCATGTGTATTTTGTAACTGGGTTGTGTGCATTTTGAGTTGAAATCTGAAGTGGGATTGGTTGCAGCCTGGAATGATGCAAACGCACGATGAAGAGATTAAGAAGTTTTTCAAGCATTCATCAGTCATTTGTGTGTTGGCACCTCGCTATGGTAGCAGTAAGCTGGGCTATTTCAAGCAACAGGTGAACATGTTCTATGGGTTGTGAACTGTCTTTAGAAAAATAATGATTTTGGTGTTTGTTTATTTTGGACGTATTTAATTATTTTCAGGTTTAATCGCATTTTCAATTGTATTGGATTTGGAATCCTAGTTTCATTGGCTTAGTTGTATTATTTCTTTGATCTTGATAAACCATTTGCTTTCTTTTGAGCTGGAAAACTTGCTGAAGTTGCTTATGTGATGGTTCCATACAGGTTGTTGGAAACCTTTTCACACACCATCAAAAATGTGTTCTTGTGGACACGCAGGCATCTGGTAATTATCGTAAGATAACTGCATTTTTAGGAGGGATTGATCTTCGTGATGGTCGATATGATACACCTGAGCATCGACTATTTCGCGATTTTAATACCGTATTTGAAAATGATTATCACAACTCTACATTTCCGGTAAGTTTTTGGTCAAATGGTTTTCTATTAGAATATTGCAACATGACATCTATATATCATTTAAATGTGTTCGATGTTTTTTCTTGGGGTATCTATGATCTTGGTTATTAACTCAAAGGGCTTTTATGTGATTTCATAATTTTTCATAATGGCTTTAGAGCAAGAGATGACATCTATAGTTCTTAGTACCAATTCTTGAAATATAATGTTCTTCCATATCCCCCCCCCCCCCCCCCCCCCAACAC